>NW_012148419.1:1701778-1761970 GCF_000956105.1 Propithecus coquereli
CCAAGACCTCTAACTGGGTATTGCTCTGATGTAAAAGGAACACATAAAACCTTGCTTGTTAGCTGTCACTGCATAACATCCTTTCTCAGTAAAGAGACTTAATAAATCCTGTAGCTTTGTTGTCCTCAGCATGGCTCCGTTACTGCTACTATGTTTAAAGGTCAGTATTATTACCCTTTAATATTTTATTTCTCATTGTGAATCTCATTCTGTATCCCTC
The DNA here is from genome assembly GCF_000956105.1 of Propithecus coquereli. Taxonomy (NCBI): domain Eukaryota; kingdom Metazoa; phylum Chordata; class Mammalia; order Primates; family Indriidae; genus Propithecus; species Propithecus coquereli. Next base: position 1,701,999 of record NW_012148419.1, read on the forward strand.
ATTGTACATTTCTGTACATCTCCCCCATTCTAAGAACTAAATTAGCTCAAGTTATTACTAGCCATCTTGACTGTTTTTCCCAGAAGTGAGACATTGAACACTTTTCTGTTTTGTATATATCATATAGAAAGGAATTAACTCTGTCCTATATGCAAAATCTTAACAAAGATTCAAGTTGGTTTCAACATTGTAAGTATGCTAACCCTACATTTTTACATTAAACACTTTTTTTTTTTTTTTGAGGCAAAGTCTTGCTCTGTTTCCCCGGCCTAGAGTGCAGTGGCCTCATCATAGCTCATTGCAATCTCTAACTTCTGGGCTCAAGCAGTACTCCTGTCTCAGCCTCCCTAGTACCTGGGACTACAGGTGCACACCACCACGCCCATCTAATTTTTGTATTTTTTGTAGAGATGGCATTTCACTATGTTACTCAGGCTGGTCTTGAACTCCTGGCCTCAAACAATCCTCCTGCCTCAGCCTCCCAGAGTGCTAGGATTACAATTGTGAGCTGCTGCGCCTGGCCCATTAAACACTCTCAAGTGTATAAATGTAAAAATGCTTTAGAATTATAAATGCCTAAGAATTCTGATCTTGGTCACATTGGTCTCTTGAAGTACAATTTTAGCATTCTGATGACTTTTAAGTAGTGTGCCATGAGATAATTCTTATAGCTAAATAATTATCTGGGAAGATTTTTTATATCTTGTTTTCCAAAATACCAGTCACTTACAGAATTGAGATTCTGATAAATGTAAAGGCTTTCATAATTTCAGGAGCACAATGACAGCTGCACAGGAAGTCCATATGTTGCTTAGCTATAATTATGTTTTGATATATTTTCTTTGGGGAAGAACTGTGGCTAACCTCCAAGAGACTGAAGCTGATGATTGTAAGCATTCACATTTTTTTGACAGAAAGATAGAACCTTTTCTTTTTCCCTGTTTTAAACAACTGAATATATATATCATGTATCATAGCATCCACTGGAAGAAGTTGCAATTCAGGATCCTACTGTAAAATTTAAATGAATATTTGCATCAGATGGGAAGATTACCCTGTTTTTTTTGTTACTCCCGTATATGGACTTGCTGCCATAGGCACGCTAATTTTGCCATCTCCTACACATGTCTTGTTCCTTTCCACCTCCGTTCTTCTGCACATTACCCATCCCTCCACCTGCAGTACTGTCCTTCCTTTTCATCCATTTCCTTTTCACCTTTCAAAACAGCACCTAGAATTATTTCCTCTAGAAATTATTTCATGATTTATTCCATCTAATTGTTACTTATTTTCTTTGGTTTACCTTAACACTTAAAATGGATAGTCACATATTCAACTAATAAGAGTTGTGTTGCTGTGATTTACCAGCATACATGTAGTGTTAAGATTAACTATCCCATCTGTTTTTCTCAGCTGTCCTCTCAATTATTCCCGTTTTACAGATGAAATTAAATAAATTCCCTCAGTTATACTCTGAGTTTTAGCTGTGCTAGAATTTATACCTTTTAAAAATTTCTAAACACATCTCTTCTTGCAGTATCATTCTGCCTTTATTTCTGTAGGCTTTCCTGCTTTCCACCACTCAGCCCACCAATAGCACTTAAAAAACACACAAAAAAACCCTTAAACTACTTTATTCTGGTATAATTTACACCTGAATAAAATTCACCCATTGTAAGTGTATGGTTTGATGCATTTTTGACAAATATGTATCTGTAGCTACGATCACAAATTCGATACAGAACATTTCCATCAGTCTGCCAAATTCCTCTGTGGCCCTTTGTACTTAATCTCTCCCTTTCCTTATTCTCTCCCAGATAACTGATTTGGGTTTTGTAACTACAGATTGTTTTGTCTAGAATTTGTTCTAGAATTTCATGTAAATAGAATCATAGACTATGTATTTTTGTCTGCTGCTTTTCCTCAGCATATTTTTGAGATTGTTCCTTTTTATTTTTGTATAGTATTTTACTCTATGACTGAATATACTATAATTTGTTTATGCATTTACCTGTTGATAACATTTGACTTGTTTCTCGTGTTTGGTTATTATAAATGAAGCTGCTATGAAATCCATGCTAAGTCTTTGAGTGGGCATATTTCCATTTCTTTTGGGTCAATGCCCAGGAGTGATTGTACTATTTTGCATCTGTATCAATGATGTATGAACGTTGTTCCAGTTATTCCTATCTCATCACACTTAAATTGTCAGTTTAAAAAATTTTAGCTATTCTAGCGCAGTAATATCTCATTGTGGTTTTTCATTTGCATTTCACTGATGACCAGTGGTATTGAGCATCTTTTCTTGGCTTTATTAGCAATTTGTATCTATTATTTGTGTAAATTGTTTAAATCTTTTATCCATTTTAAAAATTGTGTTTTCTTTTTCTCATTGACTTTTAAGGGTTATGTAGTCCAAATCCTAGCTAAGTCCTAGTTTTTTGTCTAATATTTGTGTTGTACATATTTTCTTCCAATCTGTGGCTTGCCTTTTTTTTTTTTTTTTTTTTCTTACTCTGTTTTGGAAGAGGAGAAGAGTTTAATTTTTATAAAGTCCAGCATATCAATTTTTCCTTCATGGTTTGTATTTTTAGTCTTATAAGAATTTTTTATCTATCTCAAAGTTGTAAAGATTTTCTTCCCTTCTTATGCTTGAAGTTTTAGTGTTGGCTTTTATATTTAGGTCTGTGATTCATTTTGAATTAATTTTGTGTTTAGTGTAAGAGCCAAGTTTTTTTTTTTTTTTTTTAATGAATATCCAGTTCTTATTGAGAATATCTTCCTTTTCTCAATGGGTTTCCTTGGCACTTTTGTTGAAAATTAATTGACCAAATGTTTATGGGTCCATTTCTGGACACCTTATTCTGTTCCACTGATATATATGTGGTATGCTAATACTACATTTTTTTGACTGTTTTTATAAGTTTTGGAGGTACTGTAAATCCTGCAACCCAACATTATTTTGAAAATAGGAAAAAAAACCTTTGCGTAATTTACTCTCGCTCTTAATGGTTGTATGTATGTGTTGTTGATTTTTATTTTTCATTTATTTTTGTTAGTTTCTGCTTTTAAAGATGTTGCCACCACCAGGGACTTTGTGCTTGGTATTTTCCAGGACACATGTTGTATGAATTAAGGAAGAAGCAAAGTGCTTTCATCTGGTCAGAAGGAATTAGGCAGCAATTGGTCGTCTTTAGCCTGTTGTTGGTAGTAAGCACCTCTAGGTTCTAATGGTATAGGTATATGATTTTTGAGTAGATGGTAAATTGGGGTTGCAGCAGCAAAAGGGTGTAGGACAAGCCCATTGTTTAACCACATCTGATATTTGACAGGAAATGAAACTGTGACACCTTTCAATTACTTTAAAATCATGTTTCTTTTTCTCCTTCTCCTGTCTCTTTTACAGAAATATCCTATCCTTGCCTGAGGCAGGAACATTTGAGGAACTAATGGCAGTTGGCAAAGCTATAGTGTGTGCTTAGTGAGAACATGTTGAATTGAAGAAAAATGTTAGATACAGATTTCATTTAAATTAGTTTCTGACTGCATGTGAATGGAAGTTAAAAAAAATCTCACCTAGCACTCTGGGAGGCCGAGGCGGGTGGATCGCTCAAGGTCAGGAGTTCGAGACCAGCCTGAGCAAGAGTGAGACCCCGTCTCTCCTAAAAATAGAAAGAAATTATCTGGACAACTAAAATATATATATATAGAAAAAATTAGCCGGGCATGGTGGCGCATGCCTGTAGTCCCAGCTACTCGGGACGCTGAGGCAGGAGGATCGCTTGAGCCCAGGAGTTTGAGGTTGCTGTGAGCTAGGCTGATGCCACGGCACTCTAGCCCGGGCAACAGAGCCAGACTCTGTCTAAAAAAAAAAAAAAAAAAAAATCTCAGATTAATGAATACTATTCTTGGTTTCAAAATAGCACCCAGATGTTTTCCTTTTTTTTTCCTTAAACCACCTTATTTTAGAGTAAAGGAATTTGGAGGAAAGGTAAATGTAGCATATATTCAATTATGTATTGATTATTTATGAGTGTTTTGTTTTTGGTCCTCCACTTTTATCTTCTGCTTATTTTGTATCCTTTTTCTTCACTTCTCACATTTTGCAAATGTTGATGGGTGTTCATTATGCATTTAAATTAACTTGTTCTGGCAAATAATAAGTCCTGGCCTATAGTAGAAATACAGTTGTATTTTTTCTTCCTACTGAAATCACATTTCTCCTTTGAAAGACATTCTAAGCATTGCACTTGACACAACTTAGAATTTCAGAAAACAGATGATGAGGTAGAGGTGAGGTTAATAGCCTCATTTCTAAACACCTGAGCTGCTTCTTTTTAAGTTATTATAGGTTGATTGTAGCCAAGTGCCTTAGGAGGGTTGGTCATCACTTGTTTGTGTCCACTCCTGTGTTTGCTTCATAAAGACTGCAGTGGATTATAAGATCAGTTAGACAAATGGAAATGTCAGTCAGCTGCTCAAATAGATATTTTTAGAAATGTCTCTCCTCTTAGTTCTAATCAGGTAGTTGACCACAAATCCTTCATTTGATAGTTGGTAACAAGAAATGAAGCAGGAGCTCCAGAGGAAGCACCTTGAATAGTAAGCATCTCCAAACTAAAATTGAGGTAGAGATTACATTTCTGATTAAACACAATTTTTTCTCCTTATGATTGTAATCATACTGGGTCTTTAAAAAAAAAAAACCTGATCTTGCACAATGTTTATATGATAGCACTTATTTAATGGCATTAAAAAATCTAGCAAGAAACACATACATGAATATTATGCTATTGTATTTTTTCTTAAGATAGCATATATGGTGTTTTAAAATGTTCTAGCTCTGACGTTGATTTCACTTTTGTATATTCATTTAAAAATATTTTTAAATTAGTTTTCATTGTTTTCTTAATCAGAGATAGTCTATTTTGGTTACAAATGTCTGGAATATTAATAATATCAATATCCATTTAGAATTCTTTGGTTCAAGCAATAGGAAGCGTTGGCTAAATTATTTACTAGAATGATGAGCTCATATTCTTAAAAGATAAAAAGCTAAGTTTTATAAAGAATAGACATTTGAGCAACTCTAGGGATCCAGAGAGCAGGAAGCAGTGGACAATCTTTATGGAGCCTCTATTAGGGCAGTAGATCTTTTGTAATTGTTTTTCATTCATGTGATCACTCTGCTTATGATTCAGAATTCTCAGTGAGCCCGGGACTGATTTGTTTGGCTTGTTTTGTTTTGTCCACCCTTCACTAGGAGAGGGAAGTACCAAGATTGCATACATTGGAGGAGGGATGTTTTCCCCAATGGAAGATCAAGGTGCATGTTATCAGAGGAAGGGGAAGTGGGTCTGGAAAGGTTAAAACAAAAATCCACTACTTCTGTAGTTTCTAGGTAGATACAGCATTTCTTTAATCTTACAGTATTTACTATTTTTTGGCTGAACCCAAACTTTTCAGCCTTTATAGATTTGCCATGATTGTAGTACATGTAGCATTTATTAAATGCCCATGAAGACTGGTCTGGTTTATACTCTAGTTGCTTTCTCCCTGTCTTTTGTTTGTACCCTTAATTGAATAGGTGATTTGAATTGTGTAGACTTAATTACTTTTTTAAAAATAAAATATCTGTTCAGCATTCCAAGGACTTAATTACTTTTAAGAATTTTTTTTGTTTCTTTTATTCTTTTGATTTTTTTCAATGCCTGATGTATGCCAGTTATTACACAAGATTCTGAGGTTTCAAAAAATAAAAGCTAACATGCTGTTTTGCTTGTGGAAATTACAAGGTTGCTACAAAAAAGTTTAATGAAGGCGATAAACTGAAAATATAATAGGGGAGATAGAAAAAAAAAATTCCAGACAATTTGGGATTTGTGGTAAGCATTAGGATAGAGCTAAGTGCAGGAACATAGTGAAGGAGTATCTATCTGGGGGCGGGTGGGTCATCTTTTCCCCGGAAGAGGAGATACTTAAGCAAAGTCTCAAATAACAAGTAAGCATTAGGAAAATGAAGAGTGGGGGAAGGTTTTTATGGCATAGATAGGAGCTGAGCCATGGAGGTGAGAGAGAGCTTCAAATAGTTCATCATGGCTGGAGGTATACAAGAGCCAAATAATGAAGGGGCTTAACAGAATAACTGTGGAATAACAAAGTGAGGAAGAACCTTTGAATAATTTTGAGAAAGGACTGACATCAGATTTATACTTCTGAAAGATGATAGGTGGTACAAAACTGAAAGCACACAAGGCCATTTTTTGTTTGTTTGCTTTGTTTTGTGAAGTTATAAATGGTGTGGGCCTGAACCAAGGAAGTAGCAGTAGAAGTGGTAAGATTCCAGAAAGTTAAGTAGGCTATAGAGAATACAGATGAAGAAGCACACTTTAGGATAAAGATGAAAGTTCCATTTTGAACAAGTTGAATGGTATGTTCAAAGTAAAGTTGTTGAGTAGGCAGATGGATATATGAGGCTAGAGATAGGATTTGGAATAATCAACCTATGATGGCAGTTGAAGCTTATAGATCGATGTCTACAGTGTGTCTCAAAAGTCTCCATAAAGGAAAAATTTTACAAAATTTTGTAATTATTTTGTAAACAAAGGTACATTTAGGTACAATTTCTCATCTTCCCTATGTAGACTTTTGGGACACCCTGTAGATTAAGAGGGCAGAAGATGACATATGGGAAAGCAGCATCATAGCATCCGTTGATAGTACAAAGGAGGACAGACAACTGTGAAGTATTGACCAGAGAATAGGAAGAAAAAAACTGGAAGGACTTGTCTTAGAAATCAAGTTAAAAGAAGGACTTATTCAGTACTATCAACTCAGGATTCCCTAGCCCTTGAAATGTGATGGATTACGAGATCACTAATGAAGGGTATATGCCACTTAATTTAATAAATTTTACTTAAATTAAGGCCAGGCGTGGTAGCTCACGCCTGTAATCCTAGCACTCTGGGAGGCTGAGCTGGGAGGATCGCTTAAGGTCAGAAGTTCAAGACCAGCCTGAGCAAGAGTGAGACCCCGTCTCTACTAAAAATAGAAAGAAATTAGCTGGACAACTAAAAATATATAGAAAAAATCAGCCGGGCATGGTGGCGCATGCCTGTAGTCCCAGCTACTCCGGAGGCTGAGGCAGGAGGACCACTTGAGCCCAGGAGTTTGAGGCTGCTGTGAGCTAGGCTGACGCCACGGCACTCACTCTAGCCCGGGCAACATAGTGAGACTCTGTCTCAAAAAAAAAAAAAACTAGATATAATCAGGTGGTGGTGGTGGTCAGTAGTGATTAGGTTTTCTAACCATATACTAAAATGACTAAAAGACCTTTGTTATTGACATCCCTGGAGGGAAATCATTTTATGTGGACAATCTGAAACTTTCTAGCTTCTTCTCCTCTCTGAAATAATTGTTTTTATAACATCATTTTTGATAACTTGATTTTTTTAGGAATTAAACTGTTGTAGGATAGATAGTACTAAAAAAATTTCATGCAGATAATGGTGATGGCAATTTATCATGTGTATAGTTGAGTTTATTGGTAAGAGCTTATATTGTTTCTGGGAATGGAAGATCTGCAATCTAATAGTCCTTTGTTAATTATATCTTTGGGGAAGTTAATTAAACTTTTATGGCCTTTATTGCTTTATTATACCATAAAAAACCTGCTTGCCTGATGACTAAGGGTTAATTCCTTATTTCTGCCAGTCCCCAATTCTTAAGTGTTTAACGAGCACCTGCTACATGCTAGGCACTGTTTCAGGTGTTGAGAATGCTTCACTGAACAAAACAAACTACTTATCATGGAGCCGAAATTATATTTTAGGATATAAACAAACGATACACAAATGTATATGTCTAGTGGTAAGGGCTGTGGAGAAAAATAGAGTAGGTAAAAGGGAGACTAAGGAGTGGAAGGAAGCAGGTTGCTCTTTTGCTATTAATAGGAAACATCTGTTTGGTAAAGTGGCATTTAAGCAAAGAAACCTGGAAGAAGTGAGCGTGAACCACGGGAAAGAGCGTTTTAGGCAAAGAACAGCAGGAGCAAAAACTCTGTGAAAATCTGTTTGACATGTTGAAGGAATATCATAGAGTTTCATGTGGATGGTGCAGAATGAGCAATCACCAAGTTACATCACTTCCCTGAGTCTCAGTGTTCTCATTTTGAAAATGGGGCTATGGTGAAAAATTTTACTTGCCATATAGAGTTGTTGTGTAATGACTACAAGAGGTAATGCATTTACAGCAATTAGTAATATGTCTTGGAGTGTAAATTGGATCATGCCCCTGCCTTTCACAGACTCTTCATTGGCTTCCTCTTTCACAGTGAATAAAATCCATGCTCTTTACTTACCTGTCTCTCTAGCCTCATCTTGGACAGTTCTCTTCCTTACTTTCTATGCTTTATCCAATCTGGCTTTTGAGAACAAGCCTGGTTCTTACCTTGGGCCTTTGTGGTTGAGCCTTCTCCCTCCAGCTTCTTTGCCTCTTCAGTTCTTATCTTCACAGAGAGGCTTTCAGTGATATATTAGTTTGGATGTTTTAACAGAGAGGCAAAGGAAAAGTGCCTTAAATAAGAATTTCTTTTTTCTCTTTATATACGGGTAAGTAGATAATCCAAAGCTGGAATGACACTGCTATTCTAAGACAAGTACAAATGGTAAATTATTTCATGTCTTAGGGTTTCAAATAGTTGCAGCTGGGTTTCTTAATCTGACATACCTTCTAAGCTTTTATTAGGTTTCTATTAATACAGATCTGCTTACTAACTGATTTGTTTTTGAAAGGAGATGTTAATAGATTCCCAAGAGGGGAAAAGCAGCAGAAATTCTCATTTTAGCTTTTTAAATGTCATTTGCAGAAGTTTCAGCATTATCTTGTGTTCCTTATAGTATGTACCTTAATATCCTAGTGCAGTTTCTAATTGTAGTTAATGCTTTAAAAAAGTGTTGTTCTGTTGCTAGGCAGAAACCCTTAGTAAAACAAGAAAGAGCTTGGAATTCTTAAAGTTTCTCACATTTGAATTTCGTAATGATGAAATCATTTGGTATAGTAAAAAAAACTAAGACTGAAATGAAGTAGTGGTATAATAACTTTATACTGCTTTTTCGAAGAGGTAGACCATACTACCCCTCTTTTAGACTTTGGTTTACTTTGTTAGTTCTGGCATAGGATTGTGGTATAGCTTGAGAAGAGGTTGGGAGAAGAGAAAAAGTGGTGAAATTTAAAGTTGCTATACTTTCGTATGCCAGTATGGGATCTTCCTTGGCTGAGGTGGCTTAATGACTTGCATATTGTGCGTGCGTGCTGGGAGTAATTCTATTACACTTCCTTGTCTTGTGTGGCATCCTGGGTTGATGTGACAATGTTATTTTAAGATGTACCCTTTCTACAGTACTCACTTGATTCATTTAGTAATTCTTGAAACTTTTGGGTGATGATTAACTTTAGTGGAGACGGCATTCGGTAATTGATTGGACTTGACAAGGTGTGGTTTATATATAAAAAGATTCTTCAAGTTGTTTAAAAGTAGGTAGAAAAAATTCTGCTAATCCTAACTAATTCTCGAACATTTGCAAAAGCGAAATCTCTTAGGAATAGCTGTGAATCACCAATCTGATCTTCTGTTATTAACAAAATACTTATGTAGTACAAGGCGAAATGTTACAGAGTTTTATACAGTGAAGTAGACAGGGATAAATAGACTGTTGAAAGACAATTCTATATCCATCTCCTGCATTTCTGTGTTATCTTGCAAGTAAAGCATTGACTGCCCTTTGTTCTAGACTATCTTTTCAAGGATGTTTGTGTAGTGAACAGCCATGGAAGTTGGAGATAGTGTCTTCCTCCTGAGGAAAGGGCAGGCATGCTTGCTGCCCATTATAAAATATCTGGGTTCTCCAAGTTCGGAATTCTCTTGTATTGCAACCCCTGCTTTCTTTAGTCATTCAGCTGGGCCTGTCTTAGTATGGATAATTAGGTAACTGGAAAAGAAAGGAAAAGTAATTGTAAACATTTGGAGAATTCTCTAATCGGATGGCTTTGCAAGTGTTGGTAAGTTTGCTTCACTTTAAAGAACTAACAGTAGAGATCTCAGACCATGTATTGTAGCTGTGGTTTAAGCAAGGAAGATGATGTGCAACTCTAATCGGCAAATCCACACTCAATGAAAAATGTCTTTCAGTCAAAAGATTGGAGGTATATGTATATTTCAGTTGTAATAAAATATTTAAGATATGTAAATATTGCTTGGATTCCTTACTGGAACTGATTTTTCTTTTGAGAGTCTGACTATTTGTGCTGATCATGTAGGATAAAAAGGTTTTACCTGAAGTTGAAGAAACTTAGAAAACTATTAATATAATGTGCTTTATGATTTTTTTTTTTGTACGTGTGATTATTGTAAGTTGCCTCATGTTATTTTTTCCCCCTTAATATATTACTGTTGAAGACATCCTAATGTGGACCTTAAAGTTGAGGTGGTACCTTACAACTTATATTCTTTTGCTTTGCAGTGATTATTTATGCAGCAATATTTAGACAAGAGGTAAGACTGCTGGCTATTAGTATAATATTAGAGTTTTAGGGAATTTCAGTAATTGCCATTTTAGCCTCATAATTTTACTTACGAGGAAACTGAGGTCAAGAGATGTAAAATAGTCTGTAGCTTGTTCTCAGTAGAGGTGTGGACTTGAAATGAGATTTACTGACAGCAAGTCTAATGGTTTTTATATTTCATCATGCTATATCAGGACAGGAAAAGCGAATGCCTTGAGAATGGGTATTTCATGGGGATGAAACAGTATGGTGGTATGAAATGACTTGCTTCCTGAAGGCCCTATCTTCAGATACTACCACATTGGGGAATAGGGTTTCAACGTAGGAATTTTGGGGAGGACACAAATACTCAGTCCATAGCAGTGAGGAATCAGCTTTTTATAAAATACTTACTGTTTAAAGGCCCTAAATATTCCCCTTGATTCTATAGAGAGCCACTACCTTCTCGATGAACTCCTGTCCTTACTCTTTCATCAGCTTTGGTTTGAGGGGAGAGGGATACTTTAGACATTTAGAATGAAGAACAAAACAGTAAGCTCTCCCTCCCCATCCCGTTTAAATTTTGTTTTCTCTGGAGACATATAAATTAAGTTTATGGTTAATTTTTGGGCAGATAATACAGATTGACACAGTGGAAATAACAGAATTTCTTACTGGAACCTCAAGATAGGAACCCACTGTATGTTAGTGCTGTAAATACTGTTTATTGGCTTAGGACCTTGTCTGTCTAGCTGTCATACATCTTAGTCCATTTCCTTGTTGCTGTAAAGGATGTGTAATTTATAAAGAAAAGAGGTTTATTTAGCTCACTGTTCTGCAAGCTGTACAAGAAGCATGGCACCAGCATCTGCTTGGCTTTGGTGCTGCATCAAAACATGGTAGAGAAGGTCAAAGGGGAAGTGGGTACGTGCAAAGAGGGACCAAACCAGTGGGTCTTCCTGACTTTATAACAACCCGCTTTTGAGGGAACTAATTCATTCTCACCAGAACTAATATAACAACCTACTTTTGAAGAAACTAATTCATTCCCATAGTAGCTAATCCCATCTAGCCAGAGGGAGAACTCACTCACTACCTCAAAAATGGTGGCAGCACCAAGCTATTCATGAGGGATCTGCCTCCATGACCCAAATATCTCCCACTACACCCCACCTCTCAACACTGCCACACTGGGGATCAGATTTCAACATGAGATTTGGTGGGAACAAACCATATCCAAACCATAGCACCATGTCACATTTTTTTCAGGTATTATAGTTGATTTTAAGTACTTTTTTCTCCTTTAAAACTTTGAATTCTGGTACTACTTAATTCATCGGCAGTCCTTCTGGTCCAATTTACTTGAAAGATTTAAGATTTAACCTAGTAGCAGGAAAGGCAAGTTCATTTGCTCACAAATGAGACAAGAGATCATTAAGTTTAAGTGATTCAGTGTGAATAACAAGTACATCATGGAAATTGATCACAATGCTATCATAATTGATTTCTTTCTAAATGGAACAAGACCAATTTGTCATCTTTGAGGCAAGTTGGTATGTCTTAAATATGATCTCTAATTATGATATTTCTATTTTTATTTTTATCTATTCATTTATTTCGAAACAGAGTCTCACTCTGTTCCCTGGGCTAGAGTGCCATGGCTAGCTCACAGCAACCTCAAACTCCTGGGCTCAAGCGATCCTACTGTCTCAGCCTCCCGAGTAGCTGGGACTACTGGCATGTGCCACCGTGCCTGGCTAATTTTTTCTATATATATATTTTTAGTTGTCCAGCTGATTTCTTTCTGTTTTTTAGTAGAGACGGGGTCTCGCACTAGCTCAGACTGGTCTCCAACTCCAGCTGCCTTGGCCTCCCAGAGTGCTAGGATTACAGGCGTGAGCCACCGCGCCCTGCCTAATTATGGTATTTCTAAGTAGAAAAAATTCACACTACTATTTTTTCTAATTTTTTTATTTGGTGAAATACATATAAAATTTTCCATCTTAACTATTTTTAAGTTCAGTGGTATTAAGTACATTCATATTGTTGTGCAAACATCAGCACCCTCTGTCTCCAGCACTCTTTATCTTGTAAAATTGAAACTCTGTACCCATTAAACAATAACTACCCATTCTTCCCTCCCCCAGCCCCTGACAACCATCATTATATGATACTTTCTGTCTCTATGATTGTTTTTTTTTTTTTTTTAGGTGGGAGCGCCCACGGGCTCAGGTTGCCTGGGCCACCCCACCTGTCTCTATGATTTTGACTATTCTAGGTACATTGTAGAAGTAGAATCATACAGTATTTATCTTTTTGTGATTGGCTTATTTCACTTAGCATAATGTCTTCAAGGTTTATCCGTATTGGTAGCATATGTCAGAATTTTCTTTTTTATGACTGAATAATATTTCATTGCATATATGTGCACCATACTTTGCTTATCCATTTATCTGTTGACGAGTTGCTTCCACATTTTAGTTATTGTGAGTAATGCTCCTGTGAACATGGGTTTACAGATATCTCTTTGAGACCCTGCTTTTAGTTCTTTTGGTACTTACGCAAGAGTGGAATTGCTGGATCATACAATAATTCTATTTTTAATTTTTTGAGGAACAACCATACTGTTTTCCACAGTGGCTGTATCATTTTACATTCCCACCTACAGTGCACAGGGTTCCAGTTTCTCTGCATACTCACCACATGCAATGCTTTAATATACTTGTTTTAGTAGGGAGAAACATTAGTCTTGTTATTTACACCCCTTTTACAGTCACGTTTGTATAATTAGGAATTGAGTTTTGACTACTGTGAAAAACCCAAGGTGTGTGTTATGAACAGTTCAGAATATTATTATTCACACTATGCTAAGTGCTGATTTAGTGGGTGTAAGAAAGATTTAGATCCTGTTGTTGGATTCTTAAAGTATAAGAAATGCTTTTAGGAAGAAAATGGCAGAGAAGTAAGGTAATAGAAATACCTTGCTCTTTCTATCCAATACATTGTTCTTTTGAGAGCTTTTTTGTTTTAGAGCAGAGGAGCATCAAAATTTTGACAGTTCTAATTGCTTTTCTGACTAAGGGATGGAGGTACTGAATGGACCCTCATCAGTGGTTATTTTTTAATTTTTAAAAAGGCCTAATTGCATATTTAAATGTGAATTGTCAAATCCAAAATACATAAACTTGAATAAAATAGGCCTGTTTTTACATTGACTTAATTTTTTTTCTTTCATTCTTCCATCCTCTCACACCTCCTTCCCCATCATCTCATTATCATTAATGGAATATACTTACTATGCAGTGTATAGCGCTACTGGGAATATAGAAGAATAAATGAATGACTTCCCTTTTTACGACTTATTTGTGTTCTCTGCTTGAAATGTGTTCCTTGCCATTCTTTGTTTAGCTAACTGCCACTCATCCTTTAGGTCTCAACTGAAACATTACTTTCTATAAGAAGCTTCCTATGACTTCACGTAAGGTCCATGAGATCATGGACCACGTGTATTTTATGACCTTGATTCTCCAGAAGGTAATATAGTGCTTGGCACATATCAGGCCCTCATTAATTTGTGTGAACTAATTGTCATTGTGGAGCTTTTAATCTAAGGGACAAGGCAGGTAGATAAACAATATTTAGAAATACAGTGTGATCAGGTCTTTACTAGAAGCAGTTTTGATGTATAGAGGAAGAAACTACACTTGAGAAAGGGAGTCCATTTCCTCTTGTCCTTTTTTTTTTTTCTTTAGAACTAGTGCGATAACAGTATGTAATTTTCAAGTTCATTCATTCACTTAAAAGCATTTAGAGTATCTATTTATGCCAGGCAATTTCATAACAAAGCTATTCAAAACAATTAAGTTATATATTTTGGATATTGTAGCTTTTTGTTCAAAGTTGTTATAGTCTCTGGTCTCAGAGATATTTTATAGGAGGTTATGTGGGAGGTAGGTAAGAAGGGAAACTGCAATTCTTGTTTCTGGTGATTTTTATTAAATAGGCTCCTTCTATGTCATTTGATTTTTTTTTTTTTTTTTAGGCTCTTGAAGCCATATATCCAAAATTCATCATTGTTATCTATTTCAGCAAATATAGCCTATTTGTTTTGTATAGACAAGTATAAGAGATATGTTACCATTCTTAAAATGTATTAATGACTATATTAATAAACATAATATTTATGTTTAATATTTGCCATTTCTCTAAAAAGCCCTGGTGTCTGTTTTTTGAGACAGCGTCTCGCTCTGTTGCCCTGGCTGAAGTGCAGTGGTGTCGTCATAGCTCACCGCAACCTCACACTCCTGGCCTCAAGCGATCCTCTCCTGCCTCAGCTTCCCGAATAGCTGGGACTCTAGGACATGCCACCATGCCTGGCTAAGTTTTGTAGTTTTTGTAGAGATGGGGTCTCACTCTTGCTCAGGCTGGTCTCAAACTCCCAATGTCAAGCATTCCTTCTGCTTTGGCCTCCTAGAGTGCTAGGATTACAGGTGTGAGCCACCGTGCCATGCTTCCTGGTGTCTTTTAATGAGAAATGATGTTTAGAGACCATAGACACTGGATGCTGGGGTCTGGTTATTACTGGGTTGGTCATTGATTCTGTGTGCTATTTTGCTATTTCTTTTTAAAACACTGTATTTCACTTTGGAATGACTTTGTTCTTGAGGTTTTAGAGGGAAAGTATGAATGTATAGTAAGAGGGATCTTGTATAGTTTTCTGCAGGTTAGCTTGATACCTTTAGGAAGACTTATATTATTTTAAGTGAGTTATGTTCTACCATTCGTAAATACTTTCTTCTCTGTATCTAACTCTGCAAAATGTCCAGGAATTTATATGTATAATAGTCTTGCTAGGAAATTACCTTTCTAATCTATTCCTTTTCAATACAGATTTCGTTTTTTAAAGTTATAAACTGTGTAGTAATTTATTTGCAATTACATCTTTTCCTTCTTTATTCTTTTGTTGCATCCATTGGGATATAATGTAAACTAGTTTCACTGGTGGCTAAATTTAAAACCAAATAAATGAATCTCAAAAAATATAAACTTGAAGTTCAAAATACACTGCATAAGTTAAGAAAGTACTTTAGATTACAAGGATTTATGAAAGGGTCTGTGTTAATTAATCTCAGCTTTATTTATATATTCTACTTTTGGTAATTAATTTGTTTTTATTTACTGTAAAAGGCTCTGCAAGTTTTTTTTTAAACCCTCACTCCATCACCCTCAGAAGTCTGGATTTAACAATCCTATGTGCTGTTGTAGGTAACATCATGCACCATACCTTTGTTATATTGGTACATACAGTATTATTGAGGCACATTACATTGTATCATACTAGTTATGAAATAGTTCATTTCACTTTCCCTCTGCTATACTCCAAGTTCTTTGAGGACAAGAATGATGTTTAATTGTTTTCTGTATGTTCGGAATCTAGAACAATGCCTCCTATATAGCTAGAGGTAAATAATATTTGAATGTGTTTTGAATCCCATAAGGAACATCTAGCTGATGGTGAAGCAACAATAGGTATTAAGATTTATAAACCATAAACTTTATGAATTATATATACTTAGTGGTTGGTCCAGAGATGATGGAAAAATAGAATTTATTTTGTACCTTGAGAGAATTTTGGTAGTAGTGATTTCCTATTTTTCATTGAATTTAGGCTAATATTCTGGTTTTCCTTTGGGCAAAGTATTAACAATATAGTTTTGGCCATATTATATATAAGTAGTACGTATTTATAAAGCAACAGATCAAGAAAATCTTTAGTACATTTTTCTTTGTGCTTTTTATTATAACTATTGTCACTTGGATGATTGGTATATCCATATGTATCTATCTAAAACAATATATCTGTTTAAATATTTTTGACAAATCTGGAAATACAAAAAGTATTTGGACATATTTCTAATTCAGAATTTAAATAATTTATCGGACTTTAATATATTAGGGAATTATTAAATAAATGGAAATTAGATTGTAATGAGTTTGAAATAGATACACCTATATGTGCAGTAGTGTATTTAAGGTTTATGAAATAAGGTGCTTTTTTATGAGGTTTTTTGGGAGGAGGCAATGTTTTGGGGAATACCTACCTACCTACTTACCTACATGCTCCAGAGTAATTTAGATAAGGAGAGCCATCTAGGTTTTTTTCACCTTTATATCTTTAGGTAAGTTACTATACCATTTCCCCTTCTTCCTCATAGTTGGTGAAATTGGTTCAGTTTATTCCTTCTGTCTCCTTGGTTGCATGTGTTTCTCATCCATCTTCCTAAGGTTGTACACAGTGGGATAACTTGTGCTGCACTCTCCTAATCCATCTCCCCCCTTGTCCCTCAGTCTCCAGCTTTTTACCTGCTTCCCATTCTTCCATTATCATGATTATTATTGTGTTTCTATTTTTATTACTGTTACTAATAGTATTAGAATGGAAAAAATCTTAACATAATTCATAGGTGACAAAATATTATTATATTTTAGGAAGGATATGTGCTATACTATTTTGCAATAGTTTTGATGAAAGCCATTTGGATAGACTGCTTTAATGAAACAACTCACTTTGACTTTTTTTCAAAGTGCTTATGAATAGGAAGTTGGTGCTAGCTTGATATTTGGAAACTGTCATGTTTGTATCATTACTTTCTCATTGTTTTAGATTTTCTTTCAGGATTTAACCTACTGTAAATGTGGTTATGCGCTTCTTAAATGACAAGGGTATGTTTTGAGAAACTCATTGTTAAGCAGTTTTGTCATGTGAACATCATGGTATGCTTACACAAACCTAGATGATATATCCTCCCACATACCTAGGCTACATGGTATACTCTATTGCTCCTAGGCTATAAATCTGTACAGCATCTTACTCTACTGAATACTGTAGGCAGTTGTAGCACAATAGTAAGTATTTGTGTATCTAAACATATCAGAGCATAGAAAAGATAATGTGTTGCCCTATGATGTTACGGTAGTTATGATGACACTGGGGGATTGGAATTTTTCAGCTCCATTATAATCTTATGGGACCACTATTGTATATGTAGTCTGTCCTTTACAGAAACGTCCTTCTGCAGTGTGTGGCCCATGACTGTACTGTAGATTAGTTAAGACTAGCTAAACCAAGTTGTTATTTGCAGTCTGATTTTGTTCTTTCTTTATTTTGATTCAACTGGCAGAGTGAAATTAAGATTATTGAATTTAATCCCAGTGATAAAAAGGGAATGTTTTATCTTACAGTAATAAGAAAACAATGTTATTCTTTAAAAGTATATATTCATGGGTCAGCATTTTTGCTTTTGAGAATCTTTGTTTTTGTTACTTATGAATTTAACAAGACAAAAAACTTCTGGGGCATCCTGTGAGATAGGAAGCCACAAACTAATCATGTATAACTTACTGGTGCCTTCAGAGGCAGCCGTCATTCAGTGTGGTATCCTAAGGTTGTTATGACTAAATGGCGTATGTTAAAGCCTTTAACCTTGCCTAGTAGGTGCTCCTTCCTTTCCTTTTCTCTGTGACGGAAATAATTTAAGCCTAAAATAGAAAATAATTTTTATAAAAATTACTTTTTCTAGGAACTTTGTTAGATTAAGTGTAGAGAGTGAGGCACCAGTTCCCAGTGTCTAGAGTACTTATGACAAAAGGAACAAAAGAAAGAACATAGTTTTCTTTAAACTTAAATTCAACTAATAATTATGTTTAAATAGAATGCAGGCCTAGCTTTAGCTTGGCAGATTTGAGCAATTAGTCTTTAGGTTTGTGGTATACTGTTTACAAAAAAGTTATTTGACTTTTATATAGAAGTGATAAACACATTTTAAAAAACTTAAAATGGCAGAGAAGACTACCTTCTTCTTCTCAAGCCTACTACTCCCTAGAGTCTACTGCCATTAAGTTTATTTTTAATTACTGTTTTTACTTAAAAAAATACTTCCCTATTCTCAGATTTATTAGTATTTAAACATTGTTTGACTTTGACCTCTGAAAAATAGTAAGATTAGTGTGTGTATACTTTAAGCCCTCAACTATCTTCTCCCTCCAGGATTTTTTATTAGCCGTGTCTCTTAACTCTCTCTTATCATAGGTGAGGAATTTAGGGCATTTGTACTTTTAGCTTTCCTTTTGTCTTCTTGCTTCTTTTTTTAGTTTGTCATCTTATTATTTTTACTCTGTGTGTCTTCTTTGCTTTTTATATAGAGTAATTCTGCAAGTTGAAAACCAAAAATTGATTCATTTGTTCATTCAGTTTATAAATATTGATTCTTTAATGTTGGAGTACTCGAGGGCCCTGAACTTGGGCCTCTTTTCTGACTGTACAGATTCCTAAGGAGATCTCATCCAATTTTATGGATTTAAATTCCGTCTGTATACTGACTCCCAGTTTACATTTCTAGCCTGATATCTCCCTCTCAGCCTCACATCAGCATGTTCAACTGCCTCCTTGATATCTCTATTCACATGTCTTACTGGCATCTCAAAGTGAACTAGTCTAAAAAGAGCTCCTGATATCTATCCCTTTCCTCCCAAGGCTTCCTACAATGTACTGCATATCTGTTAATAGCAGCTTCATTTTTTAGTTGCTTAGGGCAAAAACTCTTAAGTTCCTGTCTCTCTTTTTGAAACACTTATACCTTATATCTGGTTCACCAGTAAGTCCTTTTGATTTTATACTCAAAGCAAATAAAGAATTTGACACTATTCACCATGTCTTCAACAACTATTTTGGTGCAAGCCATCGTGGATTATAGCAATAGCTTCTACTTTGTAATCTAGTCTAAACTAGCAGCCAGAGTGATCCTGCATAAGTCAAATCCTATCATTCTTAGCTTTCCTTTCAGAAGTAGCTTCCCATCTCATTCAGAGTCAAAGTCAAAGTGCTGCCATCCTTTGAGGCTCTTTATGATTTGGAACTTAGTTATCTTTCTGTTCTCTTTGCTCACCACTCTTACTCTACTTGCCATAGTAGTCTCTTTGCTATTCAAACATGCCACATGCTCCTGCGTGGATCTTTGTGCTTGCTTTCTCCTTTTCTGCTTGGAAGGGCCTTCTATGCATTTGGATGGCTCATCCCATCATGTTACTAAGATCTTGACTCATTGTCATCTCAATGAAGCCTAAAGGCCTTTCCAGGTAGTCCTATCTAAAATTGTTTCCTAGTCCTGTGACATGTCAAATAACTCCTCCCTTCCTATTTTTTCTTCTTAGCACTGATCGCTATTTAATATACAACATATTGTAATTGTTTAATTTTAAAAAATTAATCAGGTCAGGTTCATTGAGGAAAACAAATTACTACAGGTATGTCAAGCAAAAAAAATTAATAAAGGGAATTAGATGTTGATAAATATATTGGAAAAGCTGGAGGTGTGGATATGGAAGGTTGTTTCCAGCTTTCAGGTTAGTCACTGTTGCTGATGATTTATAGCTGCCTGGTGGTACCAACATGGGTACCTGGCAGGGGAGCATTTGATGATTGCTGCAAAACTTCATGTCTGTCAAAGCCCACATGTCTGTTCACTGCCGTCAGAAGAATAATGTTCTGGTTTCTCTTTCTCTTCTACCTTCCAAGTATTGTGCAAATGCATTACGCTGACTGAATGACAAGTATGAAATTTGCAAGGCAGGCTGACAGGCTGGAAACCCAAGGAAGAGTTGATGGTGCAATCTTGAGGACAAAGGCAGTATGAAGGCAGAATTTCTTCTTATTTACAGGGACCTCAGTCTTTTTTTTTTTCTTCACACTTTCAACTGATTAGATCAGACCCACCCACATTATGGAGGGTAACCTGCTTTACTCAAAGTCTACTGATTTAAATGTTAATAATTTACATCTACAATTACCTTTACAGCAACATCTATGCCAGTGTTTGATCAAACAACTGAGTACCATAGCTTATTAGCTAAGTTGACGTATAAAATTAACCATCATAGTCTATGCCTTATCAGCTTGGCACCCATACATATCCCCTTAAACCATAATTGTTATGAGCTGAATTATTCCCAACCCCCACAAATTCATGTTAAAGTTCCAACCCCCAGCACCCCAGAATGTGACTGTATTTGGAGATAGGGTCTTTCAAGAGGTAGTTAAGTTAAAATGAGGTTATTAGGGTGGGCCTTAATTCACTGTGACTGGCGTCCTTATAAGAAGAGGAAATTTGCTCACAGACATGTACAGAGGGAGCACCATGTGAAGACACTGGGATAAAATTGCTGTCTACAAGCCAAGGAGAGAGGCCTGAGAAGAAACCAGACCTGCTTGAATCTTGGATTTTTAGCCTCCAGACTTGTGAGGAAATAAAATTCTGTTGTTTAAGTACCACAAAGTACCACGGAGTTTGTGGTACTTTGTTATGGCAGCCCTAGCAAATACAATAATACAGTAATACAATAGTTGATCTCCAAATAAAGACAGTAACAAGGTCATCTTGTATGCAATGCACTCTTTCCCCAGAAGAGGATGGAGAGTCCTTGGGTGATGTTCACTTTTCTTGTTATCCTATAACTTAAATACTATGATGTAGAGTTAAAAATACTTAAATACTATCATATAAAGTCAGTACACCTTACGTTATGTGTTATTCCCTTATGAAATAAAAAAGGGAAGAAAACAAAGAAGTTTATACACAAACATGTTCATTAAAAAAATACAGAAATTAAACTTGAAAGTGAAAATTACTTCTTGATCCAGAGGCTACACAATGGATGTTATGCTAGCAACAGGAAAACAACATTAATCCCCTGTTCATCTCCATCAAAGCTCTTGGATGACCAGGTGCATTGTCAATGAGCAGTAATATTTTGAAAGGAATCTTTTTTCTGAGTGATAGGTCTCAAGAGGGAGTTTAAAATACTCAGTAAACCATGCTATAAACAGATGTGCTGTCACCTGGGCTTTGTTATTCTATTATGGAGCACAGGCAGAGTAGAGTTAACATAATTCTTAAGGGCCCTATGATTTTTGGAATGGTAAATGAGTATTGGCTTCAACTTAAAGTTAGAAGCTGAATTAGACCCTAATAAGAGTCAGTCTGTCCTTTGAAGCCAGGCATTGAGTTCTCCTCTCTAGCTGTGAAAGTCCTACATGACATCTTTTTCCAATACAAGGCTGTTTTGTCTACCTGGAAAATCTGTTGTTTAGTGTAGCCACCTTCCTCAATGATCTCAGCTAGATCTTCTGAATAACTCGCTGCAGCTTCTCCATCAGCATTTGCTATTTCACTTAGTACTTTTATGTTTATGGAGATGGCTTCTTTCTTTAAACCTCATGTCTGTTAGTTTCAAACTTTTCTTCTGAAGCTTCCTCACTTCTCTCAGCCTTCATAGCATTGAAGAATGTTAGGGCCTTGCTGTGGATAAGGATTTGTTTTAAGGGAATTTTGTGGCAGGGTTAATTTTCTATCTAGACCATTAAAACTTTCTCCATATCAGCAATAAGGCTGTTTTGCTTTCTTATCATTCATGTGTTCACTGGAGTAGCACTTTGAATTTGTTTTAAGCACTTTTCCTTTGCATTCACAATTTGGCTGTTTGGTGAAAGAAGCCTAGCTTTCAGCCTATCTTAGCTTTCGATGAGCCTTCCTCACTAAGCTTAATCATTTCTGGCTTTTGATTTAAAAGTGAGAGGCATGCACCTGTTCCTTTCTCTTGAACACTTAGAGGCTCTTGTAGGGTTATTAATTGGCCTAATTTCAATTTTGTTGTGTCTCAGGGAATAGGGAGGAGAGATTGCTGCTCAGTGGAGCAGTCAGAACATACACAACATTTGTTATGTTTGCCATCTTATATGGGTGAGATTTGTGGCTCCCTAAAACAATTATAATAGTGACATCAAAGATTGCTGATCATAGATCACCATAATAGATATAATAATAATAGACAAGTTTGAAATATTGTGAGAATTATCAAATGTGACAGAGACATGCAGTAAGCACATGCTGCTAAAAAATGGCACTGATAGACTTGCTCGATACAGCATTGCCACAAACCTTTAATTTGTTAAAAAAAAAAAAAAAACCCAAAATGCAATATCTGCAAAGTGCTGTAAAGCAAAGTGCAATAACATGAGGTATGCCTGCATAAGAGCAATACATATTCATCGTAAAGATGGAAAAATATAGAAGCATAAAGAGTTATTTTATATATAACATTCTATCATTTGCTTTTTCCACATGGTCTTCTTTCCAGTTTAGTATATACGGATCTACCTCATTTAAAATAAAGTACTTCAAGTATTCTGTTGTATGTCTATAATATAATTGAAGGAAGCACCTAATGATTGACATTAATGTTGTTTCTGGTTTTCTTCATCATACCTATTACTTTGTTGCGTGTGTTTATTTATATATCTTTGTGCATTGATATGACTATATCTGTGGAAAAATTTCTAGCTTTGAAATTGCTGGACGAAAGCATAAGTATTTTAAATTGTCCTCCAAAAAAGTTGATTTATATTTTAATCATAAAAGTATATGAGAATATGTTTTCCTATATTCTCTCCCATATTGAATTTTACCATACTTTTTAGGTTTTACCAATGTAATAATGAAAAATGAATTTTATTTTATAAATTGTAAATAGATTTAAGCATCCTTTCAAATTTTGGACAATCTCATGTGTTTAACCTCATTGCTACTTCGCTTCACTTGGAATATTTTTTCTTCTTTAATTTTTCTCTGAACCTTTACCACTTGTCAAGCCCACATCAAAATCTGTTTTTTCTATTATTGGATTTCCCAGTAACCTCAGCCTAAAATTATTTCTCCCTGCTTTATTTTCTATTTATTGCAATTTTATACCAGTCCTAATGCTTATGATTTATTCTTCTAGGATTTGCAGATTTACAGAATGGCCAAACGTTAATGGAAAGAGAAGCATAAACTAAACCTATCTTCTTTCATTATGGAGACAGGCTTGGCAGATGGAGAGCCTGACCGAACTTCGGTGAGTAGTTCAAATATAGCATAGTAATTCCGCTCTATCTCCTTCTGTTCTCCCTACCCTCCCAGCCATATGGTGTAAAACACGTTGATATAATAGTTTGTGTTTGTTTTCCCCAAAAACCTTTCTCTTTAGTGAAATCAAGAGACTGTTAACAGTCGAGGAAATTAAATGCCTCCGTATCTCAAATCTTGTGGAACTATGAGCAGGTAGAGGGAATGAAACAGTTAAAATAATTAAGAAATAAGAACAATTATCATATATACTTTCCATTAAAATATAAAGGTTTAATAAACATTGCCGCCCTGTGATCATGATTGAATTGTATTCTGAAATTAAAATACATAAGTAGGGGTAGTGGGTAAAGTATACCTTACCCAATGAATTTTTAAAAAATCACCAGTAGGGTAGATTAAATGATTTGTCACTGTACAAAAAGATTTTGCTCCAGGATAATTTCATTTTCAGTTCTTGTATTTTGACTGATTACATTAAATACTGATTTATAGATTCTCTATTAGAAATGTTTCTGTAACCTAAAGTAAAGGTGCCCCTCATTAATATGTAGTCAGCTGGAAGCTTTATCATTTGTTAGGTGATAGATTATTTGACAAATTTGTATTGTTGGAATAAGGTGAAGGCCAACTAGAATCTGTCTTTTCATATTGCTGTGGAGTTGAGAGTCACTATTATATTGAGGTATTTGTAAATTTAGTGAATGTCCTTTGTTCAGGCTGCAACGTAGGAACAGTCTAATGATTGATAGCAAAGTACAGTTTTGCTGCCTTGTATCAACCTGGTCCCAACCTTTCTTGAATTTCTGGTTCAAACTTGTTTTGGGTTCTTAAATGATGAAAAAAAGTTAAACTTTAAAATGATAACTTGTTAGTAGAGAATAGAATGGGCATGGAAATAACTTGGCTTATGAACATTATTGTCATGTTTATTATAAATGGAAAACTGATGATAGGCTATCTTAATTTTACTGTAGTTTCAGAAAAAAGTTAAGATTAAACCTTGTCTATTAAGCATGATATTTACCACAAACCTTGTCTTTTTTTTTTTTTAAAGCCTAATGGACTTTCTTAGGATCTTTTAGCTGAAACATTTTTGATCTTCTAGTGATAATAAAAATGTCAGTAATAACTATGGTTACTGTTTTCTAAGTGTATACTTTGTCAGACTGTCCTCATAACAGCCATTAAAAATAGATATTTGGCCGGGTGCGGTGGCTCACGCCTGTAATCCTAGCACTTTGGGAGGCCGAGGCGGGCGGATTGTTTGAGCTCAGGAGTTCGAGACCAGCCTGAGCAAGAGCGAGACCCTGTCTCTACTAAAAATAGAAAGAAATTAATCGGACAACTAAAAATATATAGAAAAAATTAGCCGGGCATGGTGGCACATGCCTGTAGTCCCAGCTACTTGGGAGGCCGAGGCAGGAGGATCGCTTGAGCCCAGGAGTTTGAGGTTGCTGTGAGCTAGGATGACGCCACGGCACTCTAGCCCGGGCAACACAGTGAGACTCTGTCTCAAAAAAAAAAAAAATAGGTATTTGTTTATCCTTTTATAGATAGGGAAATAGGCTCAGGGAGATTAATTATCTTCTCTAAGACCTCACAGTTTAGGTTATGGAACTGAAGTCTGTCTCTGAATACTTTACAACACTAAGATGTTGACTGCATACCTATCTTTCTGAATAGAGTTGCGTGGAAGTTATTGCTACCTTTTAAAGTAGATATCTAAGTAAATGGTTTTAAGATTTATACCAGAATCCCTGGGTTGTAGTAATGAAGGATTTTTAATTTTTTTTTTATTTTTTAGGTTTATTCTAAATTTTGTTAATACTGAGAAGTTAGAGGAAAGGTATTTAAAAAGTAGTGAAAACAGTTATCTTGTTCATTAAGTTTCTTCTGTGAAATATTATAGCTCATTTTAGAGAGAATCTCAATACTTTGAGTGTGAATTACTGAAATATTCTGTATTTGAAGCTAACATTGAGGTCCGCTTTTGAGTTAACTATTTATAAAAAATATCACCTTTGAACTGCATGGCCTAAGCTAGTTACTATTTAGATTCAGGAAAGGTGGATAAGAACATGGACTCTGTAAGACATTTAGCTACATGTTAAAATCTGAGCTCTGTCACTGAGTTGTATGACCTGGGTAATTAAGTTCTCCAGGTTTCCAGTTTCCTTATCTATTATTAAATAGAGATAATTGTAGTAGCTACCTCCCAAAGTTGTTTTGAGTATTAATTGAGAATATATATCTATAAAGTGCCTATTATAATGCTACACACATTGTAAACATCCATTAAATAAAATCTATTTGTATTGTTGTTATAACTATTAATATTAAGCCTTCTCTCCAGAAAGATAAATAATTAGAAGTCAGGGGTGGCCTGTGAAGATTGGGTGGTTGCTGTACACTAAAGTAAGTGGAGGAGCTTTCTTAAGAGAACATAAACTTTGAATAGCACAGGTATGCAGGGCTCATGGAATTGAAAATGAGCAAGGAAAGCAGTCTAGGATGGGAAAATAGCAGGAGGCAAGTGGGGGATTAACTGCTTAAGGTTTATTCAGGTTATAATGAGTAGAAAAATTGAGTAAGGTAGGATAGAAGGAAATGATGTTTACGAGAATAAAGATTGATGTGGCAGATAGAGAACAAAGTTATGGAAGGCTTTGAGTGCCAGGCCAGGGATTTTGGACTTGATTCTGTAGGTAATGGTATGTCCATTAAATACCTTTAATGTAGATGGGTCTGGAAGTAGGATACAAGATGATTTGGAGGAGTGAGAGGTAAAGATATTAATTAAGATTTTATTAGAGTAGTCTCGGTGTGAGGTCGTGAAAACTTGGACTATATCTGACTTTATTGTCCATCCATTTTTCTTCTTGCACATCAGATTATTTTTTTAAAATTGTTTGCTCATTTGTTATTCTAGTTATGTATAGTTCTCTTTTTGTGGTATTGTTTGTCTTAGGTGGCAGGTACTGAAAAGCGTAGATTGAATTTGTGTTTTTATATGTGGTAGTTGTATGCAGCAGGACACAAGTGTACATTTAATATATCTTAAACGATTTTTTAAAAGTTTAGTACTTATATCACTTTAGAAAAAAACCACTAAGAAATGCTTAAAGTGTTAGAGTCACATTTTTACGAATAGATTGAGGTAGACGAAAGAAGTGAAATATCCTTTTAGATTAAAAAACATTGAATATGTTCCTCATTTTATATATATATTTTTTTCTTTTTTTTTTTTTTATTGAGTCTGTCTCTCTTGCCCCGGCTAGCATGTGGTGGCTTCATCATAGCTCACTGCAACTTCAGACTCCTGGGCTCAAGTGGTCCTCCTGCCTCAGCCTCTCGAGTAGCTGGGACTACAGATGCACGCCACCATGCCCCGGCTAATTTTTTTATTTTCTGTAGAGATGGGGTCTCACTCTTGCTCAGGCTGGTCCCTGAGCTCAAGCGATCCTCCCACCTTGGCCTCCCAGAGTGCTAGGATTACAGCAAGAGCCCACGCTTGGCCCTCTTTATATGTTTTGAAGTATTATTTCTGTTACCAGAGGAGAATTTATAACTGCTTTGTAAGGTTTGTTACTGGGCAAAATCTTTTATTGTATTAAAAATTGATTATATAAATGACTTTTCAGAAGAGAATAAAAGTTATAAAATGTATCAGTCTTTTTAAAGAGTTCAGAATTGAGGAAATCTTTTATTAAATAATTCAAATTGGGTACTTTAAATCAAAGGCTTTCTGAAGTGGAAGGAACTGCAAAGATTATTTAGTTCAGCAGTTCTTAGAATGTAGTCAGTGAGTGTCTTCCTGATGAGCCTAGAGATGATTCAACTTCTTGAAACTTTGATTTTTTATGTTTGCTAGATGAGTTATTCATGATCACTCATATTTGGTGATCATTTAGCAAAATTAGTGTGTTATTAGAGTTTACTAAAAGCTTTCATCATATTCTGTGAAGTCTGGCTATCTACAAAAATTGGCAACATTGTAGAGCTCATGTATATGTACATAGAAATTAATGGATTGCCCCAGTTTTTGCAACATCAAGTATTATTTTCAATGGGTCATAGTTTTTAAATGTTACTATTTGTTTTGTTATTAATACTATTAGTTTAGTTTCATCATTGTTGATTTAATATATTATGTATTAGTGATAGCATCTTTGTAACAATAGTATTTTTGTATACTGTTTCCCAATACCTTTAGTATACAATTTCCCGATGCCTTTCAGACATTTATGCATTCAAGTCCAATTATAAATTATCTATATGCCAATAATCCTCCCAAAGTATTCCTGTACAATGGCACTTCATTAAATTTCACCATTGGTCATCGTGCTGGTTTCCTATTGTTTCTCTATCCACCACAAATTTAGTGGCTTTAAAACAACATGAATTTATTAATTTAACAGTTCTGGAGGTCAGAAGTCTAAAAGCAAGGTGTTAGCAGGGTTATGTTCCTTCTGAAGGCTTTAAAGGGAGAATCCATTTCCTTGCCTTTATCAATGTCTAGAGGTTGCATTCATTCCTTGGCTCATGGGCCCTTCCTTGTATCATTTCAACCTTGGGCTTTCGTTGTCATATCTGCTACTACCCACTTTGACCCTCTTGTCTCCGTCTTATAAGAACCCTTGTAATTACATTGGGCCCACTTAGATAATCCACTCAGATAATCAAATAATGGCCTTTTATCAAGATCTTTAACTTAGGCACACCTTCAGAGTCCTTTTTACCATGTAAGGTAACATTCACAGCTTCCAGGGATTAGCATGTGGACATCTTTGGGTGGCCATTATTTTGGCTATCAGAGTCAGTGCTAACCCCTGGAGCAACCTAGCCTATTGGAAGTGGGTCAGTCCTGTTGCTGGATTACCCAAAGTCTGGTCTGGCAGGGCATCTCACCTGGAAGGTTGACAGCTAGACTGAAATCCTAAATTATGAAAATTCTTAGGTTGCAGATATCTCCTTATGTAAAGTAATAAAATAGCTATAGAAATTTTAGTCACCACTTTAGCACTTATATACTTATTCTCTCCTGTTAAAATAGCTTCATCTTCCCAATAGCTACTTGCTATAACAGGCTACTTGCTTGTAACAGTTTGTATTAATCACACACTCAAGAATGTTAATAGATGTTATCTTTTTTGAACGTTTTATTATGGGAAATTTCAAATATATTAAAAAATAGATGGACTAGTATAATGCACCCCTATGTACCCAGTGCCCATCTGCAAGAATTGTCAACAGTGTTCAACTCTGGTCAGTCTTGTTTCATCTATACTCCTACCCTCCCAACCCAGATTTTTTTGAGAAAATCTCAGATACATCATTTTATTCATAAGTATTTAAGTATATATCTGTAAAATATAAAGACTTTTCTTTAAAACTTCAATCATAAGTACATTATTCATAAAAAAATTAATAATTCTTTAATCAAATAACTCTTCAATGCTTAAACTTCCCTGATTATCTCATAAATATTCTTTTTATAGTAGTTCATTGTGTTGGACTTGGTTGATACGCCACTTGGGTTAATCTTTTAAGTCTTTCCTCCGTTTTTAATTTTTACTTTTCAGTTTATTGAAGAAACAAGGTATTTTAATCTGTAGCATTTCCTACAATATGGGTTTTTCCCCTGTGGTGATTGTTTAATGTGTTCATTAGTGACTTATATTTCTTGCAAATTGATTGTTAGAATTAGAGGTGTACTCAGATTAAGTTTCAAATTTTCTTTTTTGACAAGAATACCTTGTAAATGGTGTTGTGTATTGCCATCAGGAGGCACATTATGTCTGATTGTCTCTCTTCTTGTGATAATAGCAGCCATTAATGATCATTGCCTAGATCTGTTGTTTCAATAGGGGTATAAATTAGTATTCTACCTGGCTTAGAAAAGTGGGGTCTGGAGAGAGTGACTGTGACTAGTCCATACCTTTTAAGCAAGCAAACCAGTCAACCTACATTTTGTTAGGTATTTTGTCTTCTGCCATTTTACAACTTTACTGAACCTTCTACTAAAGTTAGACATTTAAAACATGGTAAAATAATTTGACAGATATGTTTTATGTTGTATTTTGTGTGTATCTCCTTTACTTTAACTTCTGAAAGTTCTGCATTAGCAGTACTTAAATATTTGCAATTGTTTGAGCTTCCCAAGTGGAAAAATATTACTCAATATTATATTTCCTATTGTATGGGTACTAAAGATTCCATCTTGTTTTGTTTTTTACTTGTTAGAGGTGGTTCTTGTTAGAGGCTTGAATAAGGTAATGTAAAAATCTAGCAGGTATATAATGGGACTCTTTAGTAAATTTGGAGAGCCTGATTGGAGAAAATGTTAGCTTTAGAAAAAGTAAGAGATAGAGCCAGTGATCTACACAGTATATCAGTAAAATTCCCAGCCAGAAATCTTTTGTATTTTCCTTATGCTTGGAGATACTCTCAAAGTGTGTTCCCAGTACTCTGAGAATTCTCAAGACCCTTTCAGAGAATTTGTGAGGTAAAAATTATTTTTGAAATAATATCATGGTGTTTAATATTACTTGCCTTTTTTCTTATCCTCTCATAAGTGCACAGTACAATTTTCCAGAGACTACAATGGGGTATGATGATATCATCACCCTGGTGGCTATTGGAGTGTGTGCTTGTGAATTCTTGTGTTTTCAAATTTTTAGTTTAATTTTTTTCTAAGAGGTGTTTTTTTAAAAAATAAACTTTATTTTAGAGTAGTATTAGGTTTACTGAAAAATTATGAGGGTAGTACAAAGTTACTATATACCTTGTATCCAGCTTCCTCTATAATGAACATCTTATATTAGTGTGGTACATTTGATACAATTAATGAACTCATATTGATACATTATTAACTGATGTGCATATTTAATTCAGATTTATTTAGTTTTCACCTAATGTCCTTTTTCTATTCCAGGATACCATTCAGGATGTCACATTATATTTAGTTGTCATGTCTCCTTAGGCTCCTCTTGGCTATAACAGTTTGTCAGACTTCCCTTGACATGCAGAGGTCCTCAGGGAACAAGTTAGCATGCTATTGTGTAATCTAGGAAAAGGCGTGTAAAGCCTCTAGGATACTGGTAGCAAAATAAAAAAATACGTAAAAGGAATTAGAGATACAAATCAACAGGACCTGGTGATTGATTGGATGTGTAGTTTCAGGAGAATACTAAAGACAGAGTACTTTTGTACATATTAAACATATAGAATCTTAATAATAATAATGTTGAGGTGGTGGTATCCTCATTTTACAGATGCAGAAACTGAGATTAAGGGAAATTATGTAGTTTTTCCAGAGCTCTACAGCAAGTAGACACTGGAGTTTAGAACTTGAACTCAGGCCTTTGCATAATAAGTCGAGTTTTCTTTCTGTGAGTTTTAGGGCATTAATGTATTTAGCAGTTTGTAGTGGGTGAGATAAGATGTTATAAATGACATATATAATGCAGAGGGGACCAGAGGAGTCAGTTATTTTAGAGGAGGGGAGAAGATAATGTCAGTAAAATTTTCTTAGAGGAGGTAACACTTGATCTGAGTGTCGAAAGGAACTTAGTATTCGCCTGCCTAGTGAAGGTGAGGATGGCATTGTGGACTGAGGGACGAGTGAGAATAGCTATAAATAAGTTGGGCAACATCATGGGAAGTGAAAATAATTTTCACTTGTCATATTTGTAAAGTGTAGGGTTGATGGGTGTGTGGAGGAATATGTGATGTAAGATTGGCAAAATTATGAAAACCCTTGAAGATGGGGTTAAATGTTTTTCTCTCTAGTTTTGGTAGTCTGTATCTACCAAGTGCAAAATCATTGAAGTGGTTTTTCAAGGCCTCAGGATCTAATCATACACATGTTTTAGAGGGCTCTCTATGGTATCAGTATGGAAGATAAATTGCTGAGGTGTAAGAAATTCAGATGGCAGGTAATAGCAGTAATAGTAGGCATGGGAAATGAAAAAGGGTAAATATGAGATTTGGGGTGTATAGAACTTTGGACCTTGTCCTAGAGTTAATATTAGGGGTGGAGGAGAAGAGAGGTGGGAAGAATAAAGATGAGGGAGAAGTTCAGAGTGACTTCTAGGTTTCTGTGTATGTGATCATGTGGGAGGTACCATTCATTAAGATATATATTTAAGTGGAAATGTATAGTCTCTGTTGCACTTATTGAACTTCGCATTTGTAGGGTGAAAACAGCCATAGAGGATACATTAATGAATGAGCATGGCTATGTTCTAATAAAACTTCATTTACAAAAACAGGTAGCCAGCCCACTGACAATAGCCTGCTGGCCCCTGTTCTAGAAGAGCATGTGGGATGGCTGGTACTTTTGTGGCTATCTTTGGAAAATGCAGTTTGCCACATCTATATTAAAGTTTCTTATCAGTTTTTGACCTAATTGTTTTAGCAGCCATTGATGAGCATTCCTAAATCTATTAATTGCAATCCTGTAAGGAGGTGCAAAAATGGTGATACTCTACTAGTTGACTAGAATTCCAAAAACATTGGAACTTTTCCATAACAATTATTTGATTATGCTGAGGTATAGTTCCTATAGGAAAGGGAACATATTTTTTAATTCTTTTTATTTACTAATTCTCAGAGTAATAACTTGGGTCCCTAGTATTCTTCAAAATGAGTGACAATTTTTGTTTGTGTTATGAACTCCTAGGCCTTTAACATACTTAATTTGATTAAATTGACCTCAGGGACTAACCTTCTGATGGTCATACTGCTATATTTTTGGCCATTGAGAGCTTATTCAAGTTGGCTCCTGAGTCTTTGAAGGATCTTAGTCCTCTTTGACAACTTCTTCCCTCTGTGATATGACTCATTTTGTGCATTTTCTGTCCCAGACTGAAAATCAGCCATTTCTGTAGAAGCCTTTGTTTCTTTCAGTCAGAAATGGCTTTTAGAGACTACAGTCTAGATTGTAAGATTCATTGCTACTGGGTTGGTTATTGTTTTTAGACCTTCATAGTGGATAGAGCTAGAAAATATATATATACACGAATGAAAATATGTCATTAGTTCTTTCTTAGATTTCCAATCAAATTTGGGATTGACTATATTGTTTTTAGCATTTTTAAATGCATATCCCTTTTTTCTTTTGAAAATATGAGTTACCCAAGATGTGAGCATAATATCACAATACTGATGGAAGTCCACATTTCTCAATAAGCCCATACCTTCAATTTAGAGCGAAACTTATTGTATGATACTAGATATGTTGAGAAATTTTGAGATGAAGAGGAAGGTTAACGGAACCCAGGTTGAGTTGTCTTGATCACTTTAGTAGAGATCACCTTAGAGTATACTAGAGTTTACTGGCTATTATAATTGCTGAGCTGTGGGGTTCAAGATTTGAGAAGTGGAAAGAAAGGTGCTATGGGGACTTTAAGAGGAAACTAGTATAAAAGGAGATAATTGCTAGACAGCGGCATTTGTCTTAACTAAGAAAGCATGTTTTCATTAAAAAAAAAAACACAAATTTCCCACAGAGCTAATTAAAATGGTTGTCCTGAAGTTTAGACTAGGTGTACAAGGAAAGTGAATTTAGTTGGTAGAACACTGGGTATTGGAAGACTAAGACTGTCTTAGTCTGTTGGGTGTTACTGTAAAGGAATACCTGAGGCTGGGTAAATTTATAAATAAAAGAAGTTTATTTAGCTCATGGTTCTGCAGGCTGTACAAGAAGCCTGATGCTGGTTTCTACTTGGCTTCTGCTGAGGGCTTTTGTGCTGTGTCAAAATATGACAGAGAAGGTCAGAAGGGAAGTGAGCACGTGTGAAGAGGGACCAAACCCAAGAGGCATCCTGGCTCTGTAACAACCCATAGCCTCAGGAACTAATCCATTCTCCCTGAGAACCAGTCCTGTCCTGTGAGAGCATGAACTCACTCACTGCCACTAGAATTGCATCAGGCCATTCACCGGGGTCTGGCCCCACCTCCCAATACTGCCACACTGGGGATCACATTTCAACATGAGATTTTTGTGGGGACAAACAAACCAAATCCATATAACAAAGAAGGAATCAAGAGATAAAAGTACAAGATAAAGTGAATGACCAGGTTAAGTAGGAGTTACAGAATAGGAGAGGTAAGAGCAGAGAGCCTATTTAGTTCTGATATGTCCGGGATTCAGGTGATTACTTCATGGGTCCACAATCGTTTTTTCTTGCTTACTTTTCCATTATCTGTTACTTTAATACTCCAGATGTTGGCAATTCTCAATTCTTATTTGAGTCAGAAAACCTTTTCAGTTTAACTGTTCTAGTGAGTGAGTAGCTCTCCAGAGAGATTGAAATATTGTGGGTTAAGTATGTAAGTACATAGTGTAAAAAAGGTTTAGTATCTGATGTATAGTTGGCCATTTATTGAGCACTGTTATTAGAAGAGATGTTAAAGATTATATGGTTCAGTTTAATAGCTTTGTAATCAAGGAATCTGAGTACTGTAATGGTTAAGTAACCTACCCAATGTCTCAAAGTTAATGGGAGGGTTGGGTCTGTTGCCCCAGCTTGATGCTTCCCCCATTTCACTGTAAGACCTCTCTTGTGTTTTGCTTTACCACTCTTTGTAGTCAAAAGCTATCCTAGCCTTAAAAAACAAGATAATAAAATATAAGGAATTCATTAAATATTTCATCACACTTTGTCCAGCAGCTATTATAATTCTTAATAGTTTTCTGTACCAGTTCTCCTCTAGATTTTGCTGTTTTCCCGCTAGATTTCTAGAATTTATGCTTTCTTTATTTGCATTACTGTATTTATGTGGAGAGAAAAAAATTATTTTCTGCATACTTTGTGCCCTGCCTTGGGCTT
This sequence comes from Propithecus coquereli, assembly GCF_000956105.1. Taxonomy (NCBI): domain Eukaryota; kingdom Metazoa; phylum Chordata; class Mammalia; order Primates; family Indriidae; genus Propithecus; species Propithecus coquereli. The sequence goes on from NW_012148419.1 coordinate 1,736,338, forward strand.
GGTATCTCATACACTTTCTCATTTAATCCTCTTTATTGTACTGTGAGGTAAATATTACTCTGGTTTTACAGTTAAAGAAACCAAGGTTCTGAATGGGTAAGTAATTTGCATAAGGTTAATTAGCTAGTAAGTGGGCAGTATTAAGATTTAAATACAGATGCTCTAATTGTTATTCTTGTCATTGACTGTAAAGGCTAATGTTTTTATGTTATAAACTCACCTATATTACACCTAGACTTTTTTTTTTTTTTTTTTTTTTTGAGACAGGAGTCTCACAGTGTTGCCCGGGCTAGAGTGCCGTGGCGTCATCCTAGCTCACAGCAACCTCAAACTCCTGGGCTCAAGCAATCCTCCTGCCTCAGCCTCCCGAGTAGCTGGGACTACAGGCATGCGCCACCATGCCCGGCTAATTTTTTCTGTATATTTTTAGTTGTCCAATTAATTTCTTTCTATTTTTAGTAGAGACGGGGTCTCGCTCTTGCTCAGGCTGGTTTCGAACTCCTGAGCTCAAACAATCCGCCCACCTCGGCCTCTACACCTAGACTTTTAAGCATCCTTTTAAAGTTTTTATATTCATTACTTATTATAATGTATACTTTGAAAAACGTGATACATGATGTATTTTATTTAATCCAAAGCTTTGTTCTCTTGTAACTAATTTTGACTTTTCTATCTAGGCTGAATATTTTGACATTTAGGCACAATGTAGTTGCTGAGATGTTAAGAGCAGTTGCTAACTGCATTCTTATGTGTGGTAGATTTATGAGTCATGGAGGTTGACGTTTCCATAATATTATTAGCAGTCTTGCTTATGGCTTGATACTGTACAGCATGACACTGATCAGTGATTTGTTAGAAATGGAATAGAACTCTGGAAGGAAAGAAGGTGTTTGTTATGCAGTTCTTGTCTCTTAATTCAGATCTTGGTCATGATTCAATCTAGAACATAGGCTCACATTTCTCTACAAAGAATTCAAAGAATTGGCAAAAATGAAATTTTGGAAGCTCTTATTTCAAACTGAAAATTTAAATGACTTAAAACAAGTCATAAGATTAAACATCATATGTTGAAATATTTACTTATATGCTGTTTTGTTCTCATATCTTACCTGGCATGATTGTGATAAAGCAACTATGGCTGGGTTAGGTCAGTTATAGAGAAACATGTTAATGAGGTCAAAGGCCAAGGTTATAAGTTTAATTCTTTTAGTGGGCAATTTTTTTAGTTTCATAACTACAAACTTCACCAGCAGTCTTATCAGATGCATGTCATTAGTTATAAGTGAAAATCATTGATTAATTTTGAGCTTCTCCTGTGTGTGAAGACCTTGATGAAGGAGGTTGGTTTAATCTTGGCAAGAGCACCAGTACCAGAAGAAATATGAATTCGTGCTCCCATTACCAAAAAGTGAGGTGAATCTGTAACAGTGTTATTTTATGAAGGACAGAATTATTTAAGAAAAAGAATGGGGGAATTCCTAGCAATGGAATTTGGGTATATGATGGGCAAAGAGTAATAGTGGAAGAAAATATAAATGTGCTGTGAATTAAAGCTAAGGATGTCCTTAGGATTGAGATAATTTTCTATTCTGAACTGTAGTGATAACAGAATTTTAGGACTGTACCTGATCTCATGAGCAAGTAGGAAAACAAAATTCAAGATATTTATTCAAGGACACCCAGAAAATAGTGATAACAGTTAGGCTTAGAATTCAGATTTCATTATTCTAGTCTTATCTAGTCCATAGTTCTTTGTGTATCATATTAGGCATGCAGTATGTTAAGTTTTTGAAAATATAAAGATGAGCATGACTTGTTTTTTGCCATAAGAGAACTTAAAATTAATTCATTTAATAAACAGGAACTCAGTAAACTATGTATAAAAAATTCTTTGCTAGGTTTAAGGGTTATAATAATGACTTAGCCTTTTTTTTTTTTTTAATTTATGTGTTTGTTCATTCAGTATTTGTTGAATGTCTACAATGGTGCCAAGCTCTGTTTGGGTTTTCAGGGACATAGCAGTGAACAAAACAGATAAAATTCCCACTCCAGTGGAACTAACATTTGAGTGGAGAGAGTAAAAAAAAAAATACATAAATACATACTGTGTTATGTGATGATTGCGGTGATGAAAAATAAAGCAGGGTAAGAAGGATAGAGTGTAACAGAATAGGGGATGGTTGCTGTTTTCAGGAATATCATGGAAGTCTTCTGATGAAGTAGTTTTTGAGCAGAATTCTAAAGGAAATTTTCTAAGCAAAGAGCCAAGTGTAGAGCTCGCATGTCTATTGGGCAGACTGTGGCAGTTAGGCGGTAAGTGTTAGAGGTTGGGGGAAAGGGTGAGCGAAGAGTCTTTCCTCCTCCTCAATCAGGAAGATGGAGGTGCAGGGTCAGTGTTGCTGGGAACACATGGAGCTCTCTGGGCTTTCCCCTGCAATCCCACCTGATAATAGAAGGATGCAATGACAACACAGATGGAATATCCGTCTGTCATACCTGCCGTGGGAGGTCAGGAAAACCCTTACCAAGGATGTAATGCTTTATTTAAGAAGAATGAGTTTACCAGGAGGACCACTGGAATGGCTGTGAGGGGCTGCAGCTCTGGAGAGCTTAAGGTAGGAAGGGGAGTCAGTGATGAATTGAGCCCTTTAAAAGTCAGGTCAATGGAATCATCTGAGGAAAGCATGTCGAATGGAAACAAAAGAGATTCTAGGATGCAGCCTTAGGAAATAACTATCTAAAGGGGGTACTGGGGAAGGGAGCCAAGCAAAGAGGGAGGAGAAAAGAGAGAAAATAGCTTGTAAACTAAGGAAGGGCAGTGTTTTGAGAAAAAGAGTGGTCAGTTAGATTGAGCTGGGGAAAGGTAAGGTTGTGCTAGACCGGAGTTGTCTGATAGAGTAGCCACTTGTGAGACATGACTAATTTAAATTTAAATTAATTAAGTTAAATAAAAAATTTAATTCCTTAGTCTCACTTGCAACATTTCAAGAATTCAATAGCTGTGTGTAGCTAGTAGCTGCCCTGTTGGACATTGCAGATATGGAATATTTCCATCATTGCAGAAAGTTCTCTTTGATAGCACTCTACTAGGCCCTTATGATATTGGAGAAAAGTTAAATAACAATTAAATTATTTATTTGTGATAGCAATAGAGAAAATACTAATGAGCTAGCTAATTATGCATCGTCAAGGAACTCACACTAGGAAGTCAGGGTTGAAGAAAGATGACTTCAGCTTGAACTTTGGTAGCAGAATTATTAAATCAAGTTGAGCTTCAAGGTTAGGAGACTTTGGAGTTATTGGATAGGGGAGCAAAAAGAAAATAGAAAATTACAGATCACTCTCAGCAATCAGTTTTACTAGGAAGAATTTTAGCTAAGTAGAGGTTTAGTTAAGTGGAGTCTCAAGACTATTTCATAGATCAAAACATTCTTGTGCGATGAATAATTGGGCCAAATTGTAGAATATTTTAAATATCAGGATTTGGGGCTTATTTTTGAAAGAATAGGGTGTATCAGTTGTTTTTCAGTGGCCAGAGTGATTGTCTAGGTAGGAAATTAAGTTGGCAAATTAATTGCTCCCTTCTGGCTCCTTTCTTAGTCTCTCATTTGTTATGCTACTAAGTAATTCTGCCTTATGTTTATATACTGTTTTTCAAAACAAATTCATAAAGTACACTCATGCAAACTATTATTAAACCTCATAAAAATTCCAGAAAGTTGTAAGGTTTAGTAATTAAGGTACTCACAAAAGAGAAAAATCTATCAGAAGTTAAATGACTTGCAAATGATGGGCTAGCTTGAAGAATGACTAATATTCAGTGGACTGGAGATATCTTAATGTCAACTAAATTACTATACAATACATACTGTCTTCAGTGTATGGTGATCTTGGCAGTAGGGACCATGTCTTTATCATTTTTTTGAATCCTAATACCAAGCACAGTAAATGAGTGAGTGGGGTGAGACTGAATACAGGGATACCTATTGAAAGGGAGATGCAAAAGTTGAGAAATGAGGTGATGTAGGTCTGACCTGGGTGGTACTAATGGGAAATGAAAGAAAGGACTGGATATGAGATAGACATTGTAGAGGTAAAAATAATCAGAACTTAGTGATTTGATCAGATTTTGGGGGAAAGTCTTGGACTCAAGGGTTTAGGTCTGAGGGATTGTAAGAAAGATGGGCAAATCAGTGTGGAAGCTGGTTTCTGACAGAAAGCCAAGTGCTATTTTTGACATAAAAATGCTTTCTGAAACAAGCTTAAAGCCCTTCCTTTGTTAACAGAATTTTAGAACTAGAAGTTAACTTGTAATAATGTCCAAACATACAGATAGAAGTGTTTTCAAGTTTTAGAAATACGCTAGGTCTGAAAAAGAAATTTAGAAGTTACCTGAATATAGGTTATAAATGAACCTTGAGAATGAATAGAATCTTCAGGGGAAAAGAGCAGGTAGAGAAAGAACAACAAATACTTAAGGCTGAGCACAGGTTATGGCTATTCACTTACTGAATGGGAGCACAAAGCGGAGGCAGGAAATACCAGAAGTGAAGCCAGAGCAGTGGATTATTTTAGAAACCAAAGGAAGAGAGGGCTTACATGAAAAAGCGGAGAGAATTAAATACATACAAGGAGGATGAAAATTGTGAAAACTCCCCAGAACATGCCAGATAGGACTTCACAAATTGGCTGATTGACTGTAATTTCCTGAAGCCAGAATAAAAAAAAAAAAAAAAAAGATTTTTTTAAGGATTTAGTTTTTAGTGTAAAAGTAATATTGAACTTTTTTTGTTTGTTTTTGCTACTTAAAAGATTATCGCACCACTTAATTCATTTGATAAACCATAGGTGGTATTCAAATTCAGGTATATGAGATTAAATCACTTCTGAGAAAATTTGTTTTCTTTTTAGATCTTGCCATATTCAGAAGTTGCTGAAGTTCAAGAGACAGTGAGTAATATATGGTGCTATGTTGGAAATGTTAATGTTTTTGTATTTTATTAGGATTTCAAATTGGATTCTTAAAATATATTTTCCACCGTACTTAATCTCAGATGATTATGTCATTATAATAAAGAGCTAGTGTAGATTGAAAAAAGCAGTTTAAAAAATTCCTTACATTTTTCTAAATTGTAAATAGGTTTAATCTTTTTTGACTATTAAACATGCATACTAGTATACCATATTTAAACAGTATCTACCCCCTAAATGTAACCGCTGTTAATATTTTGGCAACATCTTGCCTAAGTTTGTATGTATATGTCTCACAAATGAAAATTTACAAAAATGGAATCATTCCATTTCTACAAGCTTTTTTATAACCTACTTTTAAAAGCCCATATATAATGGATGTTTTTCAGTAGGGAAAAAAAAACTTGACTGACTACACAGTATTTCATTGTGTGAATGTATTATTATTTATTACCCTGTTTAAAATAGATTACTATTTTAGATTACTATAAATGGTGGTGCAAATATCTGTGGACACATCTTTTGAACATTTTGGATAATGACATTATTTTTAATATATATTCCTAGAAATAAAATGCTGGATCAAAAGTGCGATTAGGTTATTTTTAAATAACTGCCTGGTAGGCCAGATCATATTCTCTGTCCAACAGTGATAAGCTCTAGTTCTCAGAAAAATATTCCTTTAACATCTCTCCTATAAAACTCAAGGATAAAATGTGCACATCTGTGTTTTGCAGACAATTACAGAAATATGAAAAATTCAGCTAAGTGTAGAGTGACGACTCCTGTTCAGAGAACAAACAGTTCTCAGCTGCATTATATATTTCTCTCTGAAGTTTCTTATTCTAAGAGCCTAAGATAACACTAAATAGAGCACTCTTGAGATGTTTTATATAATCCTTCTGAATTGTGGTTTCTGGGAGCCAGCTGCAGCAGGATTGCTTCTATGAGAACAACTTGATCGATTTTATTGGGTGAAGAGGTGCGACCAGCTACATCAGTGCTTGATGAACTCTTTATGCTTTCGTTGAAGCTCATCAGATGACTTAAGTCAAGCCATTATGTATGTTAAGAGGGAAGTGCTGTGCTAAAGGCAATGGAATCAAAGGACTGATCACATGGATTATTTCTGTATTATAGGGTGGCCATCCATCATAGTTTGCTGGAGACTGAGGGGGTTTTCCCAGGACGAAGGGCATGATGATGAACTACCCCTTCCTTTGTATGTTTAATGCTAATTTTAGAGGAGGTGGCAAATATTTAGACATAAAATAAAATCACATTTTTTGTTTGCACAATGCTCTTTTTCTGAGATTTATAGATTAAAATCGGGAAAGATTTAGATAATGGCTATAAATATTTTATGCTTTTAATTTAAGAAGCTGTAGTGGAGTGGCTATTCAGAAGCACAATCATAGCGTGTTACAGCCTTGAACTCCTGGGCTTAAGTGATCCTCCTGCCTCAGCCTCCTGCGTAGCTGAGAATATAGGCCCGTGCTACCACACCAAGCTCTGTTTTATCTTAATGGTCTTTCTGCACCAACTGATGAGAAGTTCCTGGGTTTTTTGAGATTCTAGCAGTAATTTGGTTCTGTAGCAAAAACCAAGAAGAATGCCTAACTTTTCACTTTTTAAAATAGCTGTGTAGACTGTTTCCACATCAGTAATTTCACATTGTCTTTATTCATGTCTTATACAACATGGTACTGTACAAATTAGACTCAGTTCCTAAAAAGCGTTAAGAGTAAGAAGTTAGTAGTATGCAGTTTAGCCATGTGCAGAAGACTTCAGTGATGTAAGTTACTTGGTAAATTTGATATGTAATCCTCAATTAATTACTTATATCCCATTTCCTATTGCATCACTTACAAGCAACTCTGGGAGGATGATTTCACTTGCATCTCAGTTTAGTGCCTTTGTATCCATATCCTTCTGGAAAAGGTTTCTTTTTTTAAAAATATATTTTTTATTTGTATACATTAATGGGGTAAAAGTGCGATTCTGCTACATTGCTACACTGCATTGTGGCAGAGATGGACCCTTCAGTACTTCATCACTGGAGCAATGCACATTGTACCCACCAAGCTGGGGAAGGTTTCTGAAGCCATGCTCATTGCGTTTCAGCTTGATTCTTAGTTCTTGTTATTCATTATGATATATGTTTTTCTGCTGCTTGTTCTTTTATCTTGTGGCATTTTTCAGTCTCTTGCTATTAAACCATTCAGGTCATATAACTCACACATACCATGATTTATACTGTTTTTTTTTTTTTTTAATTTTAAACCAGCCTGTACAGGTCTATATATCCAACTGCCTACTTGGCATTTCCACTAAGGATGTCTAATAGTCATTTTAGACTTCTCCCAAACTGAGCTCCTTATATTTTGCCCTATAAACTACCTGCTCTCGCTGTCTTTTCCATCTCAGATAATGGCAGTTCCATCCTTCCAGGTACTGACATCCCAACACTTGACATAATTTTGATTCTTCTCTTTCTCTTTTACCTCAAACTTAATCTGTTTGGAAATTCTGTTGACTCTATATTTAAAATAAATTTAGAACTCAACTATTTCTCATCACCTTCACTGGTACCACCGGTCCAGGTCTCCTTCATCTCTTTCCTGTATTATTGCAGTAACTTCCTAACTGATTATACCCTTGTCTCTCTTAGTCTATTCTCAATGTAACAGTCAGAGTGATCCTGTTAATACATAATCCGACCTTGTCAGTCCTTTTCTCAAAACCATCCAGTGGTTCCCCCTCTCATTGAAAATAAAAACAAAGTCCCAAGTAGGCCCTCCAAAGTCCTATAGACTCTGGCATCCATTTACCTCTTTGACCTCATCTCCCACTACTTTCCTACTTTCTCATTGCATTCCATCCTCACTGGCCTTCTTACTCTTCCCTCAACACTCCAGCCTTGTTCCCAACCCAATCCTTTACACTTGTCTCTCCCTCTGTCTGGAATACTTTCCCCCTATATGTCCTTCTGGCAGATTTCTTCATATTATTCAGTCAATTCTGTAGTGAAGCTTTCTTAGGCCACCCTATCTAAAATTTTCACTCCTTTTCCCCAATATTTTACATGCCCCCATTCTCTGCTTATTTTTCACTTTAGTTTTTATACTATATACTATGAATTTGTGTTTATTATGTTATTGTTCATCCCTCCCACTAGAACGTAAGTACTATAAGGTCAAAGTTTTTGTCAATTTTCTTTACTGCTATGTTCCTTGGTGTCTAAAAGGAAATGTATCCACAGTAGTTACTCAGTAAATATTTATTGAATGGATGATTGGAAAAGACAGTATTTATTTTGATTATTGTTCATTGCTTCAATCTGAAAAAATTAAAAAGATTAATCCAATAAATAGAATCAGATTTATATGACACAGCCATGCTTGAGGATATAATGTTGACAGTAAGTATAAGGGGAGGTTTTTGGAACAAATATTCAGGTGTTACTATACATGCTAGAGAGTATTTTCTTGGAATAAACAAGTAAGGAATACAGCTGTTCAAAAATTGACATAACGCTGTTAATTGACAAAATCTGAGAATACAACAAACTGTGCAATGAAATTGAGCTTATTAGTCTTTTACTCCAATAGAAGATCAACTCTAAGACCTTTAAACAGGACTGGCCTTGTGAAATTAAATGCACTCAAATATGTATATGTGATTAGAACCACTGCTTTCCTTTAGGAAGTTACTAGTAAATTTAGGGGAAACCAGTAATTATTCGTATCAATACTGGAAGATTTTTTTAAGAAGATGTCTATGAAGCATTTGTAAAGTTTGCCACAGTTATCTCTGTCAGCTTCCTAACCTTTTTTCAGTTTTCCAGTGTTATATTAGTTAGTTATTGGTACATAACAAATTATCCCAAACTTAAGTGGTATAAAACAACGAGAATTTGTTATCTCAGATTTCCATGTGTCAGGAATCCAAGAGCAGTTTAGCTAGATGTCTCTAACACAAAGTCTGTCGTGTGGTTGCAGTCAAGATATTGGGGAGGGGGCACTGCTGCATTCTCATCTGAAAGCTTGACTGGACGGAAGGTGGAGGCAGGAGATCTGCCTCCAAGGTCACTTAGTGCTTAGTTAGTCACTTACCAACACCAAAGTTCCTTTGTGTGTTAGGCCTCTCTACCAGGCTGCCTCACGAAGTGACAGCTGGCTTTCCCCAGGGTAATCTATATAGGAAACAATGCTAACAAGATGGAATCACAGTCTTTGTACAGTCTAATCGCAGAAGAGACTTCCCATCACATCTGCCATATTCTGTTCATTGGAAGTGATTCGGTAGGTCCAGCATACACTCAGAGAAGGGATCATACACCAGGAAATGGGATCACTGGGGGTCATTCTAGAGATTGCCTACCACATATACTTTAACCTCTTTTCATACAAGCTGGCTAGTTGTGATAACATGGCCATCAGTAATAATGACTTCAGCACAATTAGTTCATTGTCAACAAAGCTATATTTTTTAGTTTATCTGTGAAACAACTCAATTTATAAAAGAATGAGCTTAAATGGGTGACTGCAGAAAAATGAATAGAGCAAATGCTTTTAAAGCATTAGAACATATTTTAATTTCAAGCATTGTGAAGTAGCCATCTTTTTAGGGGAAATAACAGGTTCAAGATTTTCTCCAAGGGGATGGCAGAAGCCCAGAACAAGCAACTGCTACCTTGTTTTGTCACAGTCAATTGAGATTCCTTCACTTTGTTTAAATAAAAAAAAAAACAACAACAACAACAAATAATGTAATCAGTGGAATTTTTGAATTTTTGTTTTTACATTAGTTTTGATATGTTGCCATGTTTTGTATTTGAATTGAAGGAGCGCTGAGAACTCTGTTCCTCCTAAGATGTACCAAAACATTTATCCCTAGGCAACATTTAGCATAATGTATGTTAAAATAGTTATGAAACAAAAGGTCAGCAGTCTTTTTCCTGTTTCTTTTAGTTGATTGCAAGTTCTTCATTCAAGATGATCTTCCTAAAGACCAATAGCTCCAGATAATATGCTTGGTATTTAGTAGGTCCTAAGAAAATTTTGTCTGACTTAATAAAATTTGTCTTTCTTATTAATATTCCTTTTTTTGCCATTCAATAAAAAATTTGTTCTACTTTGCTGGTGTCTTTGTAGAAGCTTTTTGCACAATGCTTGTTATATAATCAGCACTCAGTAAATGTTCTTTTCTTTCTCGTAGACGAAACATACTAAATATGTAGTGTTAAGTGCTTTCATGGCATGCAGAACTAATATTTAATAGTGCATGGGTTTTATATATTTTAAAATGATCTTAAATTTAAGGAATGAATAACTTTTGACTGTCTCTTACATTTTGTAAATAATTTTTACCACTCCTAAACCAGATCTTGAAGTACAATTGAAAGTAATTTTTGACTTGGGTAATTTTCAAAACAAAGTACTTGGGTGAATCCATTTTTCTTTTTCTACTCCTCCTCCAAATTAAAACAAATATTTGATAATGCTTAAGCCAAGATCTTTTTTTGTGTAGAAAACGAAATTCCTTATAAATTAGGATTATTAGAATTGATGCGCATGTGCTTTCTACTTATAAACTAATGCTATTTTCCTTGTCCTTTTGTTTCACTGCTGCTTCCATCCTGATGCATTTTGCTTCTTCCTGATTTGGACTGTATTTGCTTGCTGCTCAATTACCCTGCATTAAAAGCTTCTTGGTGATAGCAAAGATGTCCTTTGGCCATCAAGTAAGTAGCTAAAGTTTGAACGGCATGTTTGGGGGACATGATAATATTTCGATGTGTACTTAGGAAAGGCAAATGGCATTTCAATTTTGATTTATTAAGTCTTCTACTTTTGTTTCTAGGAATTGAAATACAAAGTAAAGAATATAGATGGTCATTCAGTGCTCATCTGTTCTCATTGTCTGTCTGAGATTGATAGTATTTGAATGTTTACATCTTGATATCTAAAGATGCATTATTTACTTATTCAATTATCTAATTCATAATTTAGGATCTCTTCTTCATAATACACTTTCCTACAAGCATCACAAGGCATAGATCAGACCACTTTGAGGCTAGGGATGGTACAAGGAATTTACTGACATATGAAAGTAAGAAATGCTGTTCTATTTTATTAGAATTTTTATTTATTATTTATTTATTTTTGAGACAGGATCTCATTCTGTTGCCCAGGCTAGAGTGCAGTGGCATGATCATAGCTCACTGCAGCCTCAAACTCCTGGGCTCAAGTGATTCTCTTGCCTCGGCCTCTCAAGTAGCTGGTATTACAGGTAAACACCACTGTGCCTAGCTAATTTTTTTTTTTTTAATTTTTGTAGAGACAATGTTTCACTATATTGCCCAGGCTGGTCTCGAACTCCTGGCCTCAAATGATCCTCCTGCCATGGTCTCCCAACGTGCTAGGATTACAGCATAAGCCACCACATCCAGCCAGAATTTTTACATAATAGATAATTTGGTAATGAAATTTTTTGTATTTTGGGTATTTCTTAAGTGAAACATGTCTTACCTCAGGGATTTGGAAGATGTACCCTTTAAAATTATATCCCATTCACCTCAACAAAATTTCACTGAGAGTGTTTTTTTTAGGGCAGGGGTTTGACATTATGCTAACATTTGGGTACATACAATGAATAAAACATGTCCCTGCACCTAAGGATTTTTATAGTCTAGGCTGGGGAGTGATGGGACATTTTTTGTGTTAAAAATCATGGAATTACTGAGGTAAAAGGGGCTTCAGAGATCATCTAATAAAGCATTAATTTTATAGATGAAGAGCCTGAAACTGAGAACTTAAATATTTAAGAAGTTAGAATTGGTTACTAGCCCAGTATGTCTGTCTTCTACTGTTAATCAAAAATCAAAATGAAACAATTAGTTTGCTGAAGTCCAGTCTAACCAAATAATTAAAATTTTACTGTATCGTAAATTAGAAAAAGATTTTAATTTTGTTAAAGAGCAATGTAGGAAGTTATATTGATTTAGGAAGTTTTAAGTTTTAGTATTTATCTCTGAATAATCATCTGTTGCAAGTAAGCTTACTGCACTGGGGTTCATTGTTTTTCACTGAACAAAGGAAAGGACTGAACGAGATAATGGCAAACGTTTCTTCTAGCTATAAATTTTTTGGGTCTAGATCAGTTGCTATTTGTCCCTAATACTGGTTATAGTATGTATGTAATTTTTCTCTTAAAAGAGATGATTTAAAGTAATATGCTAAATTCCTTTTTTCATTCTTATTGTAACAATTCCCAATATTTTAATTATATTGTTAATTATACAACCAGCATTATTAGGGTAGTAGAAATTTTACAAGTAAGAAAAAGAACACAAATCTCAAAACATTTTTATGTTTTGTTGTTCAGCTTTGTGATACTTGGCAGATAATTTCAATGGATTCTTCAGTTACTTTAGTTACCTCATATATTTAGATGTTGACTCAGGTGAACTGAATGGCACTGCTGAACTTTATAAATGGAAGGGCATTTTTAATATTAACTGAAGGGCTTTTATCATAGGAACTGGGTTTTATAAATGGAAGTCTTTAATTTTTACTTGGAATAAAAGAAATTTATTAAGGTTATATATTTTAAGCATATATAAATAAAAATATATAACGTATATTAGAGATGACTTTGTAATATACTCTGTTAAGTATTAAAAGGCTGAGGTTGTGTAATTATTAGCTAGAGACGATACATCTTTTAACATGAAGTACAATTGATCCTTGAACAACATGGGTATAGGTCGAGTGGGTCCACTTATAGGCGGATTTTTTTTCGATAAATTTGTTGGAAAATTTTTTGAAGAATTGCGACAGTTTGAAAAAACTTGCAGACCGAACCATGTAGCCTAGAAATATCACAAAAAGGAAAAGTTAGGTATGTCATTAATGCATGAAATATATGTAGATACTATTTTATCATTTACTACCATAAAATATATACAAATGTATTATAAAAAGTAAAAATTTATCAAAACTTACATACGCAAACACTCACAGACCGTACGTGGTGCCATTCGCAGTGGAGAGACAAGTAAACAAATGTAAGGATGTAGTATTAAATCATAAAAGTAACTGTAGTACGTACTGTGCTATTAATAATAATTTCATAGCTGCCACTTGTTGCATTACAAGTATCTGCTTAAATGCAGTATGGTACTTACCATCTACATGTGAATAGTTCCTCTCTCAAGTAAATTGTGTATCACAGTGAAAAGTGATCTTTCCCGGTTCTCACATAGTTTTCATCATGTTGAATGCAATACTGTAAATTTTGAATGACATTATGAGACTCATACAAAGTGCCACTGGTGATTCTGTGAGTGCTCCCAAGAAGCAGTGAAAGGTCATGACATTATAAGAAAAAGTTGTATTTGCTTGATATGTACTGTAGATTAAAGTCTACAGCTATGGTTGCCTGTCATTTCGGACAAATGATTCATCTTGTAAACAGACAACGTAAACTTAATGGTATCGATAAATACAGTATTGTAAATGTATTTTCTCTTCCTTATGATTTTCTTAATAACATTTTCTTTTCTCTGGCTTACTTTATTGTAAGAATACAGTATATAATGCATATGACGTACAAAATATGTGTTAATCAACAGTTTGTTATGTGTGAGGCTTCCAGTGAACAGTAGACTATTAGTAGTTAAGTTTTTGGGGAGTCAAAAGTTATACGCAGATTTTTGGCTGCATAGAGTGTCTGCACCCCTGACGTCCATGTTGTTCAAGGGTCAACTGTAATTTCATGATACTTGTTTAGAATATATTGGTACAATTGAGTGAAAAAACTACATGATATATATCAACATTTATATTATTTGAATATTTAAGAAATAGTTTAGTACCTTAGAAGAAAAGGAGACTTAGGATTTACATACAAATTATTATTTATGTCTTTTAAAAAACTTTTTCATCTTAACTTAGCTTCTACGTAAGTGCAAACATCAGACTTTGAAGCTTGTAAAATTCTTCAAATTTTATATTTATGAGTTGAATTCAGAAAGTTCATAAAGTTATGGACTCATATTCTCCTTAGAAGGCACAGCTGGTATGTTAATCATATTACTATTATGTATTCCAGTATGATTTCTACTGTACTTAACACGAATAAAGTAATGTGAGTAACAAAGTAGGTTAATTTACTTTCACTATAAGTAGAACCAGTAGAGGGCACTATAAGGTTATCTTTTATAGGCGAGTCCGTTGATTGTAGTGTCAGAAACAGTGCTGGAATCATACAGCGATTCATTTGCCAAATATCTGTTCAGTCATTTAGCAGATATTTATAGAGTATCAATTATGTGCCGAGGGATACAGACCGAAACAAAGTCATTGTGCCCCTCTTAAACTTATATTTGAAGAGTCCACTATTGTGTAAATGATGTAGGACATCATAGTAATTTTTATATCATGCAGCCCCTTTTGTCTGTATAGTTGTTAATGTTTGTGAAAGAGGTGAGGAAAAACAAATAGAAAGATGAGCTTTCTGTTTTTTTATTTTGTAAAGAGGTATGCTCTGTATATTGCTGTTTCTCTGTACTCTCACTTCAAGGTTATCAAAAATCAAACAGTAATACCTCAATTGAAAATGGATTAGAAAGGTGAATAGAACTAAAATGATGCTTCTTGGACTGTTCCCTTTTTTATATAGTAAAGTTATTCATAGATACTTAGGTCTTACTAATAGAACACTAAAGCATACGTTAATTCTATTATTACTGCTTATATTTGAAATTAGCATTAAATGGACTGTCTAGTATATACAAAAGAATGTGTCATGTGTGTATGATAAAGCATAATCACACAATGAACACGTCTGGTCCTACAGCTCAGCTTCAGAACTCTAGAATCTTACAAATACCTAACATCTTTCTGTTTGCTGCTTCTCTCTTCTATCCTGTGCCTGTCCCAAGAGGGGATGAGTAGGTTGTATTTTTTTTTTTCTTTTTACCATTCTTTGCTTTGTAAAAAATAGGTTTTTTAAAATTTTCCATCACATGCATATTTTAATATGTATCACTAAGTTTTGCTTGGTTTTTAATTTTGAAAGAATGGTATCATGCTATATGTAATCTTCTAGGACTTTTTGTAGTTGTTTTATTTTTAAGATTCCCAGCCATGTTGTTCAGTATAGATATGGATCATTCATTTTGTGCTATATACTACCCCATTATATGCATGTGCCACAATTTATTAATCTATTTTATAGTCAGTTGATGAATATTTAAGTTGATTTAATTTTTGCTATTACGAACAATGTTGCTATGAACATTCTTACGCTTGTCTCTTGGTACATACCTGTTAAGATTTTTCCTAGATTCTGAGAGTGGAATTGTTGGACCCATAGGGTAGGCTGAAATTCAGTTTTATATAAGATAGCTACAAATGGTTTTCCAAAATACTTGTATCAATTTATATTTCCACCAGTAGAGCTTAAGACATCTTGTGGATTCCATCCTCATCAGTATTTGGCATTTTCAGACTTACTAATTTTTGTCCATTTTACTGAGTGTAATATATTTATGTCATTGTGATCTTGATTTGTATTTCCCTCATTTCTAAAGAGGACGAACATCTTCTCATATACTTACCAACAATTTGCAATTCTTTTTCTGTGAAATCACTGTTCACATCTTTTGCCCATTTATTATGCTGTCTTTTTCTAATTGGTTTATAGGAGTTTTTTTTGAAGAACATTCTGGACACCAACCCTTTGTTGATTATGTGTTGCAAATATCTTCCGTTTTGTGACTTTCTTTTCATTCTCTTTATGGTATCTTTTAATTGAATGAATTCATAATTTTAATATAGTAGGATGTATCAGTTTTTTGGTTTGTGGTTAATGTTTTGTTGTGTCTTCTTAAAAAATGATGGTGTCTCACTGTTTTGCTCAGGTGACCTTGAACTCTTGGGTTCAAGTGATCCTCCCACCTCAGCCTCCCAAATAGCTGGGACTACAGGTTTGTGCCACTGTGCCCAGCTGTTGTGTCTTTTTAAAGGAACCATTCCCTCTCCCAAGCTTATGAAAATATGCTAAAGGTTTTCAAGTTTTGCTGTTTACATTGTGTCTTTAATATTTATAGAACTATTCTTTATGTGTGGTATGAGGTAGGGTTCGATTTATTTTTCCAATATGGATAACCAGTTGTTCTCATGTTATTAGTTGAGTAGTCTTTTCCCTATCTCTGTCTCATATCTAGGCTCCACAAATGTTATGTGTCTGTTTCCGATAGCTGTCTGTTATGCTCTTGAGGCCAATTTATCTTGGTATCAGCACCACACATTTTAAATTTCAATAATTATTTTTAGGAATCAAATGAATCTTGGATTTAGTAACTGAAGGAGCCACCAAATACTTTACAATGTATTTATGAAGTTTCATAAAAATATAAAGTTGGTTGATTGATTCACTCAACAAAATTTTATTGAGCACCTTTAGTATACCAGGAAACAGCACCATCAATATGCCATGAAGTATACCAGGACCTGAGAATTTATGGGAAAATAAGGCAGACAAAACTCCCTCATATGGAATTTAAGGTCTAGGTCTAATGGAGGAAGGCACACAATAAACAACTAAATGATATCACTTCAGGTAATGAGAAGAGCTACAATGAAAATTATGTAGGGTAAGGTGATAGAATATAACCCTGAAGTGGTAGGCATTAATCCTAAAAAATATTTATAAATCGTGCTATATTAAAACTAAAAACTTTATTTATCAAAAAGCACCATGAAGAAACCAAAGGGCTTTTCTGAACAGATGACATTTGAGCACAGACAACAAATGAGAGGAGCCAATAATGTGAAGATCTGGGGGAGGAGTATTTCAAGTAGAAGGAGCAAGAAATATAAAAGGGACACGATGGCATCTCTTGAGGAATACCAAGAAGGGCATCATGGCAGGTGCCAAGTGAGTGGCAGGAGAATGGTACAGAATGAAGTTGGAAAGATAAGCAGGTGCCAGACTGTGTTGCATCTCCAGGTCTTGGATTTTATTGTAAGCATAATGGAAAGCCATTGAGAATATTTCTGATTTATGTTTTTAAAAGATTACTTGGGCTTCTGTGTAGAGAATATACTTTACACAACAGGAAGCAAGATGATAAGTTGGTAGAAATCTGCTGCTGTGGCCCAGTGGAAAGGTAATGGTGGCTTGGATCAGGTGGTGGTTGTGGAAGTGGGGAGAAGCAATGGGATTCCAGATACGTTTTGAAGGTATAGTCTAAAGATTTCACAAATGAATTGTATGTGAGATGTAAGAGAAAAATCAAAGAACACATTTAAGGTTTTTGGCCTGAGAAAGTAGGGGTAGGGGAGTAGTGATGGCACTGACATGCGTGGGAGGCAGTTTTGGAGGATAAGTGGAACCAAGAATTACATTCTAGGTAAATTTGAGATGCCTGTAAATAATGAAGAGGTGATTATAAGGCAGGCAGTTGGGTGAGTTTGAGTTTGGGAGAAGTATTATAGCTGGAGATAAAATTTAGGAGTCATCAGTCTAGAGTGTTTTTTTATTGACTTGGTGGGAAAATAATTTTTTATACCTTTGCATGAGAAATGAAAATGTTTTTGTATTTTTACTTTGAAATATAAAGAGCTAAAATATAATTTTGAAAACTTTAGCATATTGGAAAACATTAAAACAAATTTATTAAAAAGATGTGACAAAAATGTGAATATGAAGTTCTGGTTAAGTTGAAAAATTAAATCTAGAGTGAAGACCAAATCATGTAGTCTGCAAGCAAAGAAATGTACAGTGAAAGAGCTTGGGGATCCTGGGACACTGGACTTAGGACTTATTTGCCCTGTTCCTTCATTTAGTGTTTTCTCTTCTTTATCTTCTCTGAAACTGAGCATTGCTCTCCTGTATTATGATAGTAGCTTGGCCAAATGGGTGAGAAGCAGCCTGAAAGCACTATGTAAATTGATTATTGGGGCAGCAAGCTTTTAAAAGACAGATTTTGGAACCAAATGGGTCTTGAGTTAGAATCTTGCCTCTGTTACTTACTGACTACTTAGTCTTGGGCAAGGCAATCTCTGAACCTCAAGTTTCCTCATTTCTAAAACAGGCATCATACCTACTTTCCATGAAAATTAGGAATCAGAGTAGAAATTCTAGTGAGTGTAAAATATTATATTCCAATAACTTGTATTTTTTCTGATTACTAATGAGCCTGAGTATCTTTTGATGTGTTTATTGACTATTTGTATTTCTTCTATGAAGTGACTTTTGTCTTTTGCTTATTGTTCTATTGGCAAATATAAAGAGCTTATAGCACAATGAGAGGTACTCAGTAAACTTTGGAGTGCCTTTCATTACCAGTTGGATGTGTATTTTCATTTTTGTAATGTCTATACTTCATATGTTTGACTCACACATACCTGTCAATTCCTCTTGGATTGATAGAGACCAACATGAAAACAAAATGATTATGCGAATTTATTTAAGTATGGAGTTGGTAAAATGAATATAACCACTGAGGCCATTTCAGACATAATTATATTCTTTGTTATTAATTATGCCACTATATAAATCTAGGATTTTAGTACTAATTATTTTTCTCTTCTTTCCTTGAGCTGTTGTAGCAAACAGTGACGAAGCTCAACTTCTGACACCAGGAAAGATGAGTCAGCGCCAAGGGAAAGAAGCTTATCCAACGCCAACCAAAGATTTGCATCAGCCATCTCTCAGTCCAGCAAGTCCTCATAGCCAGGGTGAGAAGTTGTGATTTTAACGTTTTGGGTTTTTTTTTCCCTCTTCTGAAAGGAGAAAGGGGTAATGACATTTGGGGTCTATCATAATTTTTTTTCTTTGTAGCTATTTGGTTTATAAGGTTTTCGGTTCGTTTTGTTTGGGTCACCCATAATATTCTTGAAATGAGTACATTTTTCTTAAAAGTCCTTTCATTTCTCTTATATTCTCCAACACACTTTCTTAGTAACACCATTCTTCTAATTTAGTGATTCTCACACTTTTTGGACTTATGGTTCCTTTACACTCTTAAAAATTATTGAAGACCCTAACACGCTTCTGTTTATGTGAGTTATATCAGTTGATATTTGCTGTATTGTAAATTAAAACTAAGAAATTTAGAAATTTTTATTATTCATTTAAAATAATAATACACCCATTACATGTTAATGTAAAATTTATTAAGAATTACTATGTTTCTTCACCACCATCACCCCAAAAAATTGATTGAGATGGTTGGTATTGTTTTATCTCAGGATTTCTTAACATTGACATTTTGGCCTGGGTAATTCTTTGTTGTGAGGGGCTGTCCTTTGCATTATAGGACGTTAAGCAGTATCCCTGATCTCTACCCATAGATGCCAATAGCGCTTTCCCCAGTTATGACAACCGGAAATGTTTTCAGATGTTGCCAGATGTCCCTTGAGGGACAAAATCATCCTTGATTGAGAGCCACCATGTGATAGTTTTTGCAAATCTCTTTACTGTCTGGCTTAATAAAAGACACCTGGATTTTCATATCTGCTTATTCAGTCTATTGTGATGTGATGATTTCATTGAAGTATGTGAATAAAATCTGGCCTCACACATATGTAGTTGGAAAAGGAGGATTATATTAATAGCTTTTATATGTAATTGTTAGGTATTCTTTGATAATATACCAAAACTTGACAAATAATAGTTTCTTGAATGTTAGTTGAAACATGAAATCTGAAACTGTATCAGTACTCTTTTCATACTCTATTAAATTAAAATCTATTAGTCTGTCTTGAATTTTGAATGGGTCTTTACTCCTGCATGATTTTGTACTATTGTGCATTAGTCATTTAAGAAATACTCGTTTACTGAATTATGCAGATCTTCCAAGTGTTGACACACTTTAAAATACAGTATAGAGAATTGCTTTATGCACAGTTCTCATTTTGTTGCACAGAATATTCAAACCATGTATACTTAAAGTTCAAGATTACTAATTTTTACTGCTTCATCTAGGACATTTGTTAGTGAAACTGGCATTCTTTTACTGTGAGTGCATGACCGTGAAGAATTCAGTGACTACTGTTACAATTTGGTCCCTTTCCCTTGATTTGTGCTCAGGTGTCAGCATTTTTACCCAACATTGCTTTTGCACTGTCAGTAAAAATGTCAACATAATGAAAAAGTGTTATGAAACTGGTTTTGACCTTGCAGGCCCTCTGAAAGGGTCTTGGGGGACTCCCAGAGGTTCATGGATTACACTTCCTAATTCATAATTGATGAGTTTTGTGTAGTGGATTCTGCTACTCAGCTGAAGTTTATTTTATCAAATGTTCTGAATTCTCCTGTGGATATTACTCATAGCTGCAGTGGAAGGACTTCTGCTTTTAAAACTGAAAACTTATATTTGGTGTCTGAAAGCTAACATGTACTCAGGTTATTGACTATTTTTCAAAATTAAATCTAAAGTCCTAGCTGTCATATGGTATGTCAGGTTTTGGTGTTGTAACTTTATGAATTTTCCTTTGAATGCAGACTTTAGTAACTTCTTTTTAAATGAGTACCAATTGGTAAATAGTAAATTATATGATCATTTTCTACTTTGTATCAATGGGAAATGTTTTCTAGTCAAGTGTTAGATGGGAACACTTTTATATAGCATTGTGGGAACTGTAAACATTTTATATAACAAGATGAAAAGAATTACTATGTTAACATTTATTGTGTAGTCGTCGAATATATTTTTGGACAGTTAGCATTTTTGTTGCCAAAGTGCTTTTTTGAAGATATGAAAATGGACATATGGTACATATTCTGGTATAAATAAGCTTCATTAAAATAAAATTCTGGAAAGATGCATCCATCCTGGTTTTTCCCATTGTGTGCACCAGGATTTTGACTGTGATAGATATGGTTCATCTGATTCATGTATCTGTGGCGCTAGAATATTTAGAGGTGTTCTTTAGACTTGGTGAAACAACAAGAGGGTAAGTTACTAATAATTAAAACTACCCTCACTTGTGTCTATCATGAACATTTTTAGGCAAACAGAGAAGTCGAAAGAAGAGTACAGTGAACATTAATATACCCATTGTGTAGCTTTAATAAATTATAAATCTTTTTTTGCTTCATTTATTTGGAGGTGGACTATTTAGAGTAAGTTATAGAACTCATGATGTTATATCCCAAAATACTTAATGTATCTCTAAGAAATAAGCACATTTTCTTTTGTTAAAAAAAAATTATTTATTTTGAGACAAGGTCTCACTCTGTCATCCAGGCTAGAGTGCAGTGGCATCATCATAGCTCACTGCAACGTCAAACTCCTGGGCTCAAGTGATCCTCCTGACTCAGCCTCCCAAGTAGCTGGGACTATAGGCATGCTCCACCACTCCTCGCTGATTTTTTTATTTTTGTAGAGACAGGGTCTAACTGTGTTGACCAGACTGGTCTCAAACTCCCAGCCTCAAGCAATTCTCCCACCTCAGCCTCCGAAAGTGCTGGCTTAAGCCACTGTGCCTGGCCCAAGCACATGTTCTTACATAACCATAAATCCTTTATTACATCTAACAAAATTAATGATAATTGCATAACCTAACATCTGGTTCATATTTACATTTCCCCAGTTGTCCCCAAGTTTTTTTCAGTATGTTTGTTGAAACCAAATAAGGTTCATACATCATATTTCGTTATGTCATTGCATCTTTTATCCTGAAATGTCTCCTTGTTTGTTTTTGTTTTCGCTTGCTCCTTTGACTTTTTAAAGAAACTGGGCCAGTGTCCTGTATAGTGTTTGACTTTTTCGATTTGTTTGATTGCTTCATTGCAGTATTGTTCAGTTTTTTTCTCTATCTTCTATATTTTTTGTAAATTGGAAGTTAAATGCAAAAGCTTGATTACATCTAGGTTGAACATTTTTGGCAAGAATACTTTGAAGGACTGTGTAGTACTTCATGCTACATCACATGAGAATTCACTTGATATCTGATTGCCCTACTGTTAGTGATGTGAGACTGATCGGTAGATTCAAGTAGCAACAGACTGATTCTCTTCATTGTAAGTTGCATCTTTTCTTATGACTTGAA
The DNA here is from genome assembly GCF_000956105.1 of Propithecus coquereli. Lineage (NCBI taxonomy): Eukaryota > Metazoa > Chordata > Mammalia > Primates > Indriidae > Propithecus > Propithecus coquereli. Next base: position 1,758,381 of record NW_012148419.1, read on the forward strand.
AGTAAAAATGGATATGATATATTTGGCACCCTGCAAATATCCTGTTCTCCATCAAACTTTTACTAAAAGAGTTCACACCCTTTGATGATCATTAACTGAATCACTTGTAATATTAGGAGTCGAAAAATGATGATTTTCTAATTCTATCGTTCTTTTTACATTTGTTGATGAAGTTTTTCTGTAAAGAAGAGATCTTCGTCTTAGGGCTGCTTGGTAAATGTTGAAATATAGTTCCTGCAGGAAAGGCAGGATAAATGAGTATTTGTTTCCTGCTAAGGAAGTACCAGTTTTTAGATTAAAGAGATGATGTAAAGTCTACTTCTAGAGTTCACAAACCTTTTTGCCTTTTCAAGTTTTTTTAATGTCATGAAGAACTCATGCATTTTTGTATATTCATTATGTTTTAGTCATTGGTAAAATGAAGATAATATTAATAATATTTAGCACATAGGATTTTTATAAGGTATAAAATGAGTTAATATGTGTAAAAGCTTAATACAGGTAGGTGATAGCCACTCATGATAGTTGATGTAATGATAATAATTATTATTATAATTATTACTATTATTATCTTAAATAAAAATTATTCTATTTGGGTTGAAGGCTTTTTCAGCCTTTGCTGTACTTCATCATCTTCTAGAGGCTCATTTAGAACTTCTTTTCATATGCTCATTGGCCACTTTTATATCTTTCGTGAAGTGTCAGTTTATATTTTTACACATTTAAAAATTGACTTGTTTATATTATTATTGAGTTTGAAGAGTTATTTAATATATTTTAGTATCATCTTTTGATAGCTGTGTGTATTGTGAGTGTTCTCTTCCCGTTTTGGTATGGCTTTTTATTTTCTTAGTGGTTTCTTTCAAAGAGCAGATGTTTTTAATTTCGATGAGGCCCAGTTTATCAATTTTTTACTTTGAGTCAAGCTTTGTTACTGTTGTTTTTTTTCCTATTAAAGAAATCTTTGCATACCCTAAAGTTGCAAAGAATGTTTTCTGTGATTACTTTTAGAAGTTTTAGAGTGTCAGGGCTCTGATTTCTTTCCTCATTTCCATTCTTACTATCACCATCCTTGGTCAGGTCTTCATCAGGTCTTTCATGCCTACATAGTACCACAGCCTCCTGACTGCTGTTCGGACCTTGTCCTCCAATATACCAGGTCCATCTTTATTAAAAAAAAAAAAAGGCAATGAAACAAAATATTGTTATGTATTTCAGTGAGATTATTATGGGATCGGGGTTCTTATAGCTGTATGTGGCCAGAGAAAACATGGATCTTATGAAATAGATCTCTGAGGAAAATAATATGAATGAAGAAAAATAAAAAATTGTAAATGAAAATGCCACTTTTTATTATTCAGGCTTGTATAACGCCTGCATTTATGTTACTCCCATTCTCAAAAAAGCAACGGCTTTCTGTTGCCTAGGGCAATGGCGCCCAGGTCTGGTTGTGTCTGAGCATCACCTGAGAGCATTGCTTAGATACAGATTCCACTCCACCTTTTCAGAATCTCTAGGGTGAGGCTCAGTAGCATGCGAGTTTATAAAGCTCTCCATGTATATCTGATGTAGCAACATTTGGACCAGTAAGTGGAAAACAGCAATTAAGAGCATAAATTGCAGCTTCCATAATCTGGTAGTCAAGGCTAAAATTTTAGTATGTCTGATTCTACTTTACTCTTCCAATTTTATCTTGTGTTTCTCATGGTCATGGACCTATAACTAGATGGCTTTTTTGACTCTTCCTCAGTGAGACTGTTCTTTTATTTATCTTGGTCTTCCACTATGAAATGTCCTTGTCCCTTCCCCTTGCTTATACAAAGACTTTCATTCTTGAAGATACAGTCTAGATGTCTTCTCTTTTATAAAACTTTTCTTAGGTGATACTATTATCTGAATTTTCAAAATTCTCATGTCAGTGCTTTTGGGATTTCGTAATGTGCTGCTTTATATTGTTATAACGTGTATGTGTGATCTCTCCAAGCAGCTTTGCAAAGAGAGTTAGATGCCTTAAATATAATAAGTGAATTATTGCTTACCATTAAATTAAGATTTTCATCCATCTCATTGTTCATGTTTTCTGGCTGATTCTACCTCATGCATATTGATTCATGTAGGTCATGACTTAATATAGGTCATCATCTCTTAAAAACAATTCTTAGGTTTTTTACAGAATGGTTACCTTCCATCATTTCCTTGTTTTATTGTCTGTTTTTTGTTTTTTAAACAGCTAGAGAGACTGACTCTCCTCACTAAACCCACACACATCAAGATAACTTTTTATTTCTTATCTATCTAGATCATGATGTGTCACATTATTCTGAAAATTATGTATTTTCCAGATTTTTTCCTTATTCAAGAGCTTAGTATCAGTTTACTTCAAAATAGTTTTAACTTAAATACAATTATAGTATCTTAAATAGGATGGTATTTGTTTTATGCTGACTTGTTTGAGCTTAACATATGTCATTTGTTTATCAAGGAAGAGACATGTAGATTAATTAGGCTTGTTTTCTCCTTTTCTTCCTTTACTTTTAAATAAGGACAATGCCAATGGAGCCTAGAGACTAAATCATAGCTCATCTCATGGGAAATATTCCCTCTTGATCATGTTTGAGATTGTTATCGAAGCTTCATGAGATACTATAACTTATCTCGTAGCTAACCTTTCATTCTTGGTTGTAAAAAGCTATTGTGTATGTTTTTATTTTTTTAAACCCATCTTTTAAGCTGTAGTGCTTTGTGAGAGAATATGTAATGTTGCTTTGCCAAAACTTGAATGAATCCATTTCAAACTCATTTTTAAATATTTAAAATTTTGAAACCTTTAAAACAAAAAGTTTTACCTGCTTAATCAGTTTTATCAAAATTAACTTAGACCATCTTGGTTTATATAGGCTGGAATTAAAATGTCTTTGTTTTGTAAATTCTCTTAAATCTGCAAAGCACCTTCACTTTAAATGCTCTGGCATCACTAAAAATGACATGATGGATCTATATCCATAACTTAATAGAAAACTTCAAAGTAAAGGGGGATTTTCTTTGATACACAGTTTACTAAGTGTGAAGATGTACCGGATTCCCCAGGGTGATAGTGTTAGACATTGCTGGTACAGTCTCAGCTGACTAACACAGAGTACTTTCATTTAAGTGGTTCATAGATAAAAGGAGACTTAGAAGTCACTTTTCTTCATGAATCGAAGCAATTCCTCCTTTCTTGGTAAGACATTTTTAGGATCAATTCTGAACATACACACAAAACAAATGTTATGTTTGTATTTATTTTTTAATGTAAGTGTTAATATTTCATGAAAATTGTTTTGCTTGAAAGAGGACTTGTATTTATCCCCATCCCCCACTGTCTTTTTTTACCCCCTAAATGCTGTTCTTTGGTTTCCAGCCATAGGTTGTTTTCTTGAGAAATAGTAAAAATTAGAGGTTATGCTAATCTTCAGAGTTTTTGACTCCTTAATGCATTAGATTTCTGTTGTTTAGATTTCAAGTTATTTCTTAAGACATTTTTTCTGGTTTGAAATTCCTTGTATTCTAGTAGTTGCTTCATAGAACTATGAAAGTGCCTATTGAATAAT
>NW_012148419.1:1764230-1766426 GCF_000956105.1 Propithecus coquereli
AAACATGAAGTCCAGGTAGGTTTACAAACAAGTTCTACCAAGTATTTAGGGGGAAAGAAAATTCCAGTCTCACATTGGTACTGTATTTTATTAATTCTAAAAAGCATTCTCCCCACTGACGCACATTCTATCATTTCTGAAATTGAATTGGATCTTCAATTGATGGTGTTTTACAATCCCTTTTGGTCATCCTTATTGTTGAACACTTTTATATCATCTCTGAATTTGGTATTTGTGCTATACGTCTTATAATTGCCGTCAGTCTCTCCACCTCCCCCATATTTTGTGACTTTTCTGAAGGCACGGATGTATCCAGTAGTTGATGACATTTTAGAATTAAGAAAGTAGAAAAAGAAACATTTCCTAAATGAGGCTTGTATATGAAAAGTGGGCAAGGACATTGCAGGAGGGAAAAATCATACAACATTCTTGCTCATGAACCTAGATGCAGAGATTGAGAAATTATTAGCAAACTGAATCTAGCAGATAAACATTATAACCACATTAGGGTTGCTCCAGGAATGCAGGGATGGGTTTGATGTTAGAAAATCTGTGATTTTTCACTTATCACTTTAACAAATTAAAGAAGAAAAACTTATATTATCATCGTACTAACAAGGAAAATATATTTTAAAATTTTAACATCCGTTCATGATAAAAGCTCTTAGCAAACTAGGAATAGAAGAGAACTTTTCTTAACCTTATGAAGTTAGAATCTAGAACAAGAAAAAGATGTGTACTATCTACATTATAGTAGCTTCATAGAAATTTGTACTTTCTGTGGTTGTCATAAATTTAAACATATATAAATTTTATTTAAGAATGAAATAGTGGCGTTTTAGCAGATTTATCTCTTTCCAGGTGAAGGAAGAAGGTTTGTGACAGGTAGACAAATATTTCTTGGGGAGTATAGGATTTTCCAACGGTCTCCTTTATCAAGCTGGCTTTTATTTATCCTGCTTGTGCATAGTTCTATACCGGATAGCAAGAACAAACCAAAGATATTCTCAGCTCCTGTTTTCATGAGTTTAATTTGTAATTCAGAAATTTAGGAAAATAAATAGAGAAACATTATAAGGAATTATGAAAATATGTAAGTGAACTTTGTTCCAGTACCATGAAAAAGTAAGGATTCCAAGAAAACCTTCCTAGTAAGAACATCAAAATGCTGGGTAAGACGTTTTAAAAATTTATTTTTAAAGTGCAGTTGAACTGTCATTAAAATAAAAGAATTAATGTGAGGGGCAGAATTACTGAGAAAGTGGGACACCAGAGAGGTGATGAGCTCTGGAGCCAGCATTTGTCCTGACTGGTGTCTGCTGATTCCTTCCTGAAGGCCTAAAGCTTGGGTTTTAACAAGAGAAAAGAGTAAAAGACCATGGCCCATTAATGATGGAAAATTGGACTGGAGATGTCTCCTCATAAAATTAGAAGTCCTGAAGAGTAGCATACTTACTGAACTGGAAAATATGCCCACAGAGGAAGAATATGGTTCATTTGCCTGTCCTGGTCTTGATTCTGGATGGAATGAGGGGACTCTTCCTTGAGAAATCCTAAGCATAAGCACATATTTATGTGGGTTTAGGTCAGAATTCATACTCTCTGTGGCATAAACAACTTTTAGTTTACTTTAAAACCGTCTTACGTTATTAGTATACACAGGTGCCTGGAAGAATCAACACAAATTCTCTTTACTCTTTTGGTTTTTTGTTTTTGTTTTTTTCTATCCCTCAGGCTGTTACTGAGACACACAAATTCTCTTTAGAGGAGAGTATTTTAAACCTCAATGAATTACACATGAGCTCACAATTAAAAATCAGTAAACAATTAAAACAACAGTAAGATACTGTTATGCACCTATTAGAACAGCAAAAATGACAACACTAAATGCTGGCCACGATGCAAAAAAAACCAATTATGCATGAAGTAACAAGCTACCATCAGAGAGAATCCACGTAAACTACCTACACCATCCAGATATATAAAGTCTGCTGCACTTAGAATTATCAGCTACAGAATGTAATTTAAAAGGTGAGAGGCAGTATTGAAAGAGATAATGCTGAGAACATTTCAGAATTCATCAAAGATAATAACCCTCTGATTAAGGAAGCCCCACAAATCCCGAACAGGAAATCTAAAAAATACTATTAATGCTAATATTTTACAAGAAAGACGGCTGAAACGTAATGAATTAAT
>NW_012148419.1:1767481-1782868 GCF_000956105.1 Propithecus coquereli
AAAAGTTAGCCAGGGAATAAAGTTAAAAAAATAAGGAAGAAACAGATTCTTTGTAGCTAATATAATTTTCTATATAGATCCTCCTTTGAAATATAAATTATTAGAATTATTAAGAAGTTACTGGATATATATTAACTTCAGTTTTATGTACCAATAACAAATGGTTAGCAAAATGCAATTCAAAAAGTACTACTTAAAATAACAGAAAATAAGATACATAGCAATAAGTCTAACATGAGGTGTGAAAAATATCCTTATAACACTAAAGTTATGTATTATAAATAGTCTATGTTTATGATTGGAAATTCAGTATTCAGGTGTCACTTCACATTGATTCTTTAGGTTCAATGCATTTTGAATCCATATCTCAATAGGATTTTTTCAAAGTACTTAATAAGATCATTCTTAACTCTCTAAGGAGAGCAAAGGGCAAAGAAGGGTCAGGACATGCCTGAAGAAGCAGAACCAGGTAAGGGTGTGTGGAGATTTTCTTTACCAGTTACTTACTGCTTACTATAATGCTATAATAAATAAGACAGCAGATACTGGTGCTGAAATAGAGAACAATGAAACACAACAGAGACTTAGATCAAAGTGTATATGGAAATTCAGTATATGACATATTACTCAATAGTTTGGGAAAAATTAGTTATCCATATGAGAAAAAAATGAAATAGATCTCTCCCTCCCACCATACACAAAATCAATTCCAAATGAAGTAAGTTTGAAAGATAAAACTTTAAAAACGAACAATATTAAAATTTTTATAACCTTGGAATAAGGAAGGAAAGATTTCAGGAAGACCAAAAAAAAAAAAATTAATAATAATAAAAAAAAGGAAACTGAAAAGACTGACAGATTCTACCTCATTAAAATTAAGAATATCTATTCATCAAAAGAGGAAGAAATGAATTGCAGTGCATGTAATTGAAAAAGTGTTAATATCCAGAGAAAGTAAAGTACTCCTATGGATTAACCAAAAAGATGAAAGTCCACCAGAAAGACGTCCAAAAGACGTGAATAGATATTTCACAGAAGTAACATGAATGACCAATAAATGTGAAAATATACTGAACATCGTTAGGAGTCACCAAAGGTAATTAATACCATAATGAATTGCTGCTATTTCACACCCATCCTCCAGATAAAAAAAATTTTTTAAGTGCAACAATTACAGTTATCCATAAGGGTGTAAAACAGTATGAATTCTCATTTACAACTGATAGAAGCATACATTGGTAGAACCATTTTTGAAAAACAGTTTGGCATTATATAGTAAAGTTAAGAACACACCCTAATCCTTACCATTTATACTGCATATATTCTAGACCTAGCAAAACTCTTACACGTGTACCAACAGAATTGTTTGTAATAGGAAGAAAAAAACCCTGGGAAAATTCAAATGTTTGCCATGAGTGGAATGAATAAATATTACACTATATTCATACAGTAGACTACCATACAATAATGAAATGAGTGACTTAAAGCTACAGGCATCAACATGGAAGAACATACAAAACACATTAGAGTTCATGCAGTATGATGGCATTTGTGTAAAGTTTAAAAACAAGTAAAACTGACCAATGGATTGTATAGGGATAGATACATGATAAAACAATGGAATGAGTAAAACAGAATTTGGGACAATGATTAATTGTGGCTGGAAGGGAGGGAGATGCAGTGAGTTGTACATGACAACCTTCAGAGGTATATGCAATGCTCTTAAGTTGGTGGTTAAGTATGTAGATTTTTTATTTTTTATTAATATTGTTTATAAGGTACATGTAATATATACTCTTGTGTATATCATATTTAAAATAAGTATTTTCATGTTTTAAAAGGTATAGTCTGTGGACTGGTACTAGTTCCTGCGGTATTTTTGCAGTTCTATAACTAGACAAAAAAATAGGTAGACCATTATGAGTTTTTCATTAAATTAAGTTCCTTCAATTCAAAGGACTGTCATTTATTATGAGATTATAATCTTTCCAATATATAATATTTAATGTCCCTTTCTGAATTGGTGGAGATTGTGTGTTACAGGGTTTTTTTTTTTTTTTTTTTTTAGAAAATATGCCTTACCAAGATGAAAATCCTGATAACAGTGTCACAATTTTTAGGGGAACTTTTACTGGTCCACGTAATTCAAAATTTAGGAACCACAAGTGTGTCATTTATCATGTGAAGGGATTGTGAGCACAGGGTAAGGATGAGAAAATTCTTTTATTTTTGGGTGAAGTAATGGACTGTGAAGTTAGTTGGAAATTTGGTTACAACCATGGAACCAAAATAGCTTCTTAAGAACCTTGTTAGGCTCATCATTAGGAAATTCCTGGAGTGTGGCAGCCAGTAATTTAATTTATGTCCAACTCCAAAGCCCCTAAGGTTGGTAGAGTCTCTGATGGGTAAGTAAAAAGATACGGGCATTAGCATCAACATATTATACAAACATCAGCTAGGGAAAGGAATGGAGAGATCAGTCATTTTAAAATAAGCAGTATTGTCTCATAACTTGGTTTCCGTGCTTGGACAGAAGGACTGCAAGACTCTAGTTACCTTTGGAGTATTTGAGTAGATACAGTGGGGAATGGGATTTTATCTATTGAGAATTTAGTTATATAGAAGAAATAGTACCTGGAAAGTTGGAAAGAATAGTTTTTTTCTAATATATAGTATTTTCTAATAGGTTTTTTTCTAATATGATGTTTACATCAATTTCTAGTGGTAGAATCTTTGAAACTTAGGGTTTTGTTTTTTTTTAAGTTTTGGGTTGAGTTCCTGATTTACAAACTGCTCTCATATGTAAAGGAAGACCCAGTTGGGTGGTTTAGGTTCCATGAGCTTCCCTTTCTCCGCCTGCATTGAGATGTTATTCATTTTCTCCCTTCCTACCACAGATCCTTTTGCTTCCTGGAATAATCCTTTCTTTTTGACTAACATCTCCCCATTTTCCCCACTCCCCAACCTCTGACAACCACCATTCAAGCTCTGTGCTTCTGTGAGTTCAATTATTTTAGATTCCACATGTGAGAGAGATCATGCAATATTTGTCTTTCTGTGTCTGGCTTACTTTGCTTAGCATAAAGTTCTCTAGGTTCATCCATGTTGTCACAAATGGCAGATTTGCTTCTTTTTTCCATGTATATGTATAGCACAGTTTCTTTATCCATTCTCTATCACTAGACATTTAGGTTGTTTGCATATCTTGGCTATTGTTAACAATGCCTCAATGAACAGGGGAGTATAGGTATTTCTTGGAGATAGAGATTTCATTTCCTTTGGATATATACCCGGAAGTGGGATTGCTGGATCATATGGTAGTTCTATTTTTAATCTGTTGAGAAACTTCCATTACTACTTTCCATAATCACTGTGCCAATTTACATTCCCACCAACTGTGTACAAGAGTCCCCTTTTCTCCACATCCTAGCTAAAAGTTATCTCTTGTCTTTTTGATTATGACCATTCTAACAGGTATGAGGTGTTAGTTCATTGTGATTTTTATTTGCATTTCCCTGATGATTAGTGATGTTGAGCATTTTTTTATATACCTGATGGCCATTTGTATGTCTTCTTTTGAGAAATACCTGTTCAGGTCCTTTGTCCACTTTTTAATCAGGTTAATTGGGTTGTTTTTGTTTTTGCTGTTTTATTGAGTTCCTTATATACTTTGGATATTAACCCCTTATCAGGGATATAGTTTATAAATATTTTCTTCCAGTCTGTCAGTTGCCTTTTCACTATACAATTGTTTCCTTTGCTATGCAGCAGCTTTTTAGTTTAACATAGTCTTGTCTATTTTTGGTTTTGTTGCCTGTGCTTTTGGTGTCATTTCCAAAAAATCATTGCCTTGGTCAATGTCAAGAAGCTTTTTCCTTATATTTTCTTCTAGTGGTTTTATGGTTTTCACTCTTAAATCTTTAATCCATTTTGAATTGATTTTTGCATATGGCGTAGGATAAGGGTTAAATTGCTTTCTTCAGCATGTGAATATCCAGTTTTCCCAGCCCCACTTATTGAAGAGACTATCCTTTCCCCATTATGTGTTCTTGGGACCCTTGTTCAAGTTCAGTTGACCATAAATGGGTGGATTTATTTCTGGGCTCTCTATTTTGTTCGATTGTGTATATGTTTATCTTTATGCCAATACCATACTATTTTGATTACTGTAGCTTTATAATACATTTTGAAATAAGGAAGTGTTACTACCTCCAGCTTTGTTTTTGTTCTTCTTGCTCAAAATTGCTTTGGCTATTCTGGGTCATTGTGATTCCATATGATTTTTTTTAAAGACTGCCATTGTGATTTTGATAGGCATTGCATTGAATCTGTAGATCTCTTTGGATAGTGTGGACATTTTAACAATATTCATTCTTCTAATCCATGAAAATGGAGTGTCTTTCCATTTTTCTGTGTCTTCTTTAATTGCCTTCATCAATATATTATAATTTCCAGCAAATAAGTCTTTCGCCTCTTTGGTTAGGTTTATTTCTAAGTATCAATATTTTATTCTTTTTGTTGCTATTCTATAATAAATGGGACTGTTTTTCTAATTTCCTTTTTAAATAGCTTGTTTATAGAAATGCTACTGATTTTTGTGTCTTGCAACTTTACTGAATTTGTTTATTAGTTCTAATAGTTTTTTATTCTTTAGGGTTTTCTGCATATATGATCATGTCATCTGCAAACAGGGACAGTTTTACTTTCTTTCCAATTTGGTCACCTTTTATTTCTTTTTGTTGTCTAATTTCTCTGGCTAGGATTTCTAGTACTAGGTTGAATAGAAGTGGTGAGAGCGGGCATCCTTGCCTTGTACTGGATCTTAGAGAGAATGGTTTCAGCTGTTCCCCATTGTTTATGATGTTAGCAGTGAGCATTTCATATATGGTCTTTATTGTGTCGAGGTGAGTTCCTTCCTTACATATTTTGTTGAGAATTTTTATCGTGAATGGATATTGAATATTTTCAAATGCTTTTCTGCATTTGCTGAAATGATCATATAGTTTTTATGTTTCATTCTGTTAATGTGGTATATTATATTGATTGATTTGCATATGTCAAACCATCCTTTCATACAAGGCATAAATTCCACTTAATTATAGTGTATGATCCTTTCACTGTGCTGTTAAATTCTGTTTGCTAGTATTTTATTTAGGATTTTTGCATTTGTTCATCAGGGATATTGGCCTGTAGTTTTCTTTTCTTGTGAAGTCTTTGTCTGGCTTTGGTATCAGGGTGATGCTGGCCTCATAAAATGAGTTTGGAAGTGTTCCTTCTACTGTTTTTTAGAAGAGTGTAAGAAGGATTGTCATTAATTCTTTGAGCGTTTGGCAGAACTCACCCATGAAGCTATCTGATTCTGGGCTTTTTTCTTGTTGGGAGGCTTTTGGTTGTTGATATTAATCTTCTTATTTGTTATTGGTCTATTTAATCTTTCTGTTTCTTCTTGATTCAGTTTGGTAGGTTGCATGTTTCTTGAAATTTATCTGTTTCTTCTAGATTATTCAATTTCTTGGTGCATAATTGTTCATAATGGTCCCTTATCCTTATTTCTGAGGCCTCAGAAATAAAATGACTCTTGTTTTATTTCTGATTTTATTTGTTTGAATCTACTCCTTTTTCTTAGTCTAGCTAAGAGTTTGTCAATTTTATTTTTTAGAAAAACCGACTTTTAGTTTTATTTTTTTCTATTTCATTTATTTCTGTTCTGATTTTTATTTTTTCTTTCCTTCCACTAACTCTGGGTTCAATTCATTCTTTTTCTAGTTACTTGAGGTGTTTAGATAGGTTGTTTATTTGGGCTATTTCTTTTTTAACGTAAGCATTTGTCACTATGAACTCTTAGTACCACTTTTGCTGCATCCCATGAGTTTTGGTAAATTAGGTTTTTTGTTTGTCTTTATTTAAAAAATTCCTCTGAGTCCCTTTTTGACTCAATGGTTGTTGAAGAGTGTGTTAGTTTTCACATATTTATGATTTTCTTGTTTTCTTACAGTTGTTGATTTCTGGTTTCATTTCTTTGTGATCAAAAAAGATACTTGATATGGTTTGGATCTTTTTAAATTTGTTAAGGCTTTTTTGTTACCTAACATGTAATCTATCTTGGAGAAAGTTTCATTTGCACTTAAAAAGAATCTGTGTTCTTCTGCTGTTGTGTGGAAAATTCTATGTGTGTCTGTTAGGTCCATTTGGTCTATAGTATTATTCGGTTCTGCTGTTTCCTTTTGATTTTCTGTTTTAATCTGTCCACTACAAAGAGTGGGGTGTTGAAGTGTCCTACTATTAGTGCGTTGCTGTCTATTTCTCCCTGCAGTTGTGTCCATATTTGTTTTATATATTTAGGTGCCTTGATGTTGGGTGTTATATATATGTATAATTGTTCCATCTTCCTGCTGAGTTGACCATTTTATTACTGTTTGCCTTTCTCTTGTTGCTTTCACAATTTTCTTTTTGTCTTTGACTTTCGACATGGTTTAATTGTAATGTGTCTCAGTGAAAATCTCTTTATGTTTAATCTATTTAGGGTTTTTTGGACTTCATGGGTCTGGATGTTTGTTTCTCTTTCTAGATTGGGAAGTTTTGTGTCATTATTTCTTTAAAAAAATCTTTCGCCCGGTACTTTCTCTGCTTTTTCTGAACCTCTAACAATGTGTGAATAGGTTCTCATGATTGCGTTTTGTAAGTCCTGCATGCTCTCTTCACCCTTTTTCATTCTTTTTTCTTTTTGTTCCTCTCTCTAGCTAGTTTCAAATGACCTATCTTGGAGTTCACTGATTCTTCTGCATTATTGACTGTTGAATTTTTTTTAACGCAGTTATTGTATTCTTTAGTTCCAGAATTTCTGTTTGGTTCATATTTTATGGTTTCTATCTCTTTATGAAACTTCTCATTTTGTTCATATATTGTTTTCCTGATTTTGTTAGTTTTACTGTGTTCTCTTATACCTCATTGAGCTTTCTTCAGATGATCATTTTGAATTCTTTGTCAAGCAATTCATGATATCCATTTCTTTAAGATCAGTTACTAGAGCTTTGTTTGTTTCATTTGGTGATGTCCTGCTTCTCTGATTGTAATTCATGTAGACTTGTGTTGGTGCTTGCATTTGAAGGAGCAGATGCCTCCTCCAGTCTTTATAGATTCATCAGGTAAAAACCTTTTATTTTCTGGGACCCATGGTACTGCCTCTGTTGTGTTGATTGAGCAGGACTGGAGCTGGGTCATGTTGCTGCTGCTGCATAGTCAGGTCTGTGCTTAGTGGACTGGGGATATGGGTGGGTGTGGTTCCTGCCTGGTTCTTGGGCAGATAGTTGAGCAGGGCTAGAGCCACGTTATGGGGCTACTTCCAGGGCCTAAATCAGTTCTGCAGATGGTAGGTCTGTTGTGAGGGATATGCCTTCACTGGATTCTTTGCCTGGTCACGGGGCAGGCAGGACTGTCTGTGAGGCTCTGGTCTAGAGCAGGGCTGGAGCTGGGTCCTGGGGCTATTTCAGGAGCTGTGGTTGGGCCCAAAGTCAGTAGGCCTGTTACCAGAACTGCCAATAGGCATGGTTTCTGCTAGATGGGTCCCCGGGAAGGCAGGACTCCCTCCAGACCATGATAGAGTGAGATTGAAAGCCAAATCACAGCAGGTACTATCTGTTTTATCCCTTGCCTTTGTGTCTCACCTTACCAAAAAATGCTTGATGCTGGCATTTGTGTTGGCTGACTTAGGGAAAGGAGAGGAAAAGTAGACACTATTTCCATGGCTGGATTCTAATCTTGGCTCTATTGCTCATTTCCTATGTGACCTCAAACTTGTGTTTCTCAGCTGATTACCTTTTCTATAAAACAAGGATACTCCTTTTGTATGTCACATTGTTTTTTGAATCTGTTGAGAACATACATGAAAAACACTTAGGGAAATACATTTACTCTATAATTACGAGGTAATATTGTAATGGCTACATCAAAGGTGCTATTAGTTTAGTAGATTTTTAGTTAAGTAAATTTTTATGAGCTGTATTAGAAATGTAAGCACCTCATTTAACAGTTACTTTGTGGGAATAGACGTTCTGTATCAGTCAACTTAAAATGAATATACTTACACATACTAAAAGCTCAATAAAAGCAGAAACTAGGGACTATTATATTCATAGCTCTCTTGTGCCTAACATAGTTCCTAACACATAGTTGGTGCTCACTAAGTTTTTATCGAATGGTTTTATAAATATATATATGTATATGATGTTATAAAGAACCTTTTTATCCGGAGGAAAGTACTGTCTTACACTTCTTGCAGTGAATATGGATATATGGACAAATATGTGTATGTACATGTATGTTGAGAACTTTGCTGGTAATGGAGCATCTACAGAGATATTTTCTGAGAAAATGTAGGATAATAAGATTGCTTTGTATAATTTTCAAGCTGTATAGTCACCAATGAAATTTTACTAACTACAGCTAAGAAACTACCTTGCTCTATTAGAGGATGGAAATTGACAGAGAGCCTTACTGTTGTGTTTTCTATTTTAAAACAAATGTTATTATCTCTCATCTCAATTTATATGTCATTTTCAGGTTACTAATAGACTTGTTTACTAAGTCTGAGCTGTTCCAGAGAGTTAACTATATTCTTATTTGAATTGTATGTTCTGTAGGGACACTTACTGCTGAATTTGTGTAGTACAGTTTTCAGATGTTTAGTTCATTTTATAGAGTAGTGGTTCTCTATGTGTTTGGACATATCACTTTTTAAAATTCTTGTTGATTTTTACTTTTAATGTCTTGATTTTTCTCCATCACTTCTTCCGTTTTAAGGATTTTATTAATAAAATCTTAGAGCCTCGATTTATTATTTGGGATTTAAGATAATACATACAGCTCTTACAGTATTTTCATTGTAATTTAATCCAACGTATTTTGTCATGAGTATGCATATGGAACTTTATGTAATTTAAATGGGCTTTCCAAGTACCAAATTAGATTATTTGAAAATATCAGCTATGTTTGCCATTCATCTTTTTTTAAAATAGAGATGGTCTGGAACTTGTCCAGACAACTAATTTGTTATAATAATACAGTAAGATACCTTCTCCAGTCCTAATCTTTTAGCTGTATAGAAAGAAACTAAGGCTGGACATTTTCTCCAGTCATATAGCAGATTCTAGAGAGTCTTGACTTTTTATGGTATTTGCCTCTGGATGTCTACCATTTTGATATGAAAAGAGCTAGTAGATCAGAGATAATATATGTAGTTGGTCTCTTCAGTGACAAAGTAGAAATGAAATTTTATAGTTAGTTCTTTTTTAGTATTAGGGAATTTCAGAAGAAAGATACTCCTTTGCCCGAGAAAGAATATATCATGTATAAGAAATCGAAGTTTTTTAAAGTGTATTTTCTAGTAAAGAGAAATAGTTTTAGATTATATGGGATGTTGTTTTGTATGAATGGAGAACCAGCCTTGAAGTATTAATATATACATAATGAGGAAGCAAACTGAGATCTTATTGTAAGGTATCTATAAAAATGAACTACTAAGTTGTAACTGAATTAATTGTCATCTGGGTAAGTGGGTGTACTTTCAGGTTGAAAGTAAGAATTGTGATTAGAAAAATCAGTATAAGACATATAAAGAGCACTTGAATAGAACTTTTTAATTTGAATTTAGGTAGAATAAGGTAAATGGATTTTAATATAATTAAAGAATTCTTTGGAATTTTAAATTCTTTGAAATTTAGTATCTTTACAGAATTTAATATCTCTTTGGTATAAAGAGATGAATAGTATATCATTTTGGAAATAGGAAAGTACCTGTTAGATTTAGTGATGTGGGGGGATCATACCAGTCACTTAGTTTCAACCGGGGTAAAGAAAGGTATTTCCATTTGTTACTATGATAATTAAGTTGCTCTTTTTTAAATACATAAGTTTGAAGTTGAAAATACTCACTGGTAGATTATGTATTTTGAAAAGTTTCAATATAATGAACAGGAACTGTAGCAGCTCATATCTGTTTTAAGGGAACGTGTTAGAGCATACAGTTTATGGTGTTATTTTAATCTTCTTTGTTGATTGGCTTGCATTAACACTGTCTTAGTGACTCGTGTATCTCTGCTAGAGGTAAAACTTAAATGTTCTCTGCTTTAACTGTTGGAATCCATCAGAATTGTACTTGAAAGAATATCTTCGTTATGAATTTTTAATCATGGCTGAGGCAAGCAGTAGATTAGATACAAGTCTAGAAGCTTTGGGGAAGATAAAAAGTGTTATGTTTATATCCATTTTTGAAGTAAGCAAAAGCTGGAAAGGAAGGAGTCAGAAGAGGTGGGAAGTGTGGACAGGTACTACAAAAACATAATGGATGTGATAAAAGGGTTCCATTTTTGAGAAAAGAAGACAAAATGACGTTATTACTTCATCTTGAATTGCTAACTATTGATCTTGCTTTGTTTTCCTAAAACAGCAATTCAGTGCAGGGCGTTACTGGTTTGATAAAAAGGTAAAACATTAGTGGAAAAGCCTTTCTGTTTATCAGTTCATTAAAAAAATATCAGCAGCATGGCTTAATGCCTTCTCTGTCAGTCTCTTTCTCTATCTGTTTATTGCTGATTTGACAGTCTCTGGTCCTTCTCCTTTGCTGTGAAATGTGTGTGTCCTTTGTTTGTGCTGGTGGGTTTTGCTACATTTGGCTGTGAGAGAAAAGCCTGTCTTTGCCATATTGGTCTAATTAGCCTCTGGGTGAGCATATACATTAAAGAGATCTCCTAAGCCATGAAAGAAGAGAGCTCACAGCAACGTAGATTTTCTTCATATACTGGGGTTTCGCCTGTTTTATTTCCTCCACGAACGGATGGCCGAAAGCTTGTCCGGAATGCTTCATTTGGAGGATACAATGAACTTTCTCCTTCGTTGCCAGGTTTGTTTGTTTAATCTTGCATTCTTGTCTAAATTTCTTGAAGACTTCTCATTAAAATAAACCAGGCATTTTAACATCTTAAAGCTGCTTTCATTTAAACCAGACAATTCTATAGTGAAAGCTTCTGTTTCAGTAACTGCTGCTAAACGGCTTGGCTTTTCCATATTTTTTCTCACAGTCTCTTCAGCTAAAACTTGAGAACTAATGAGTGATTCATTAAAGTGGGAATCTTGAGTGTTTATGGCATAAATTTTTGCATTAATTATAGAAATAAATATTATGACCTTTTAATAAAATTAAAGCCTTTCTGGACTTGAGAGAAATGCAAAATTCTATAAATAAACATATTGCTCTGAGGTCTTACCAAATGAAACCCAGATATTTAACATAGATATTTGGCTATTTTCTGCAAAATAATAACTATATTAAAATTGATGTCTAATATCAACCTTGATCTTACTACTTTATTATCTTAATCTTTTATCTCAATGCCTCACTAAAGTGAAGTTTTCTGCCTAAGTATAATTTTTGAAATATCATTCTTTTTGTTGTAGATGTGTTTATGTACAATTAATTTTTGCTAAGAAAATGTTAGGATTTTTAAGGTAATATTTATTACATGAAATTAGGCATTTGACAACTATGATTTAGGCACTAAACAATTGGCCAATGAGATGTAGATACAACTTGATCTTTTATTGTTTGAAATTGTGGCAAATATTTGGGTGTTTTTAAATATGCATAATCTTTTGTTTTCCTTTTAGATGTTTAAACTGCTGCATAATTATATTTACTCTTTAAGGTTATATTTTTCTTTAAAAATATTCTTCAATACTCTTGGCAAAGAAATATTGACTAAAACTGGCACTTGGTTTAACCACTGCATCTTTTTTCTGACACTTAATATTTTGTTGAATTTGAATTAAATTTCTTATTTTCACACTAACCTTTATTCCTGACTTTTTGTGACTATGCTTATAGGTGATATGTACATTCCTTTGAAATAGTAAAGCGCCTTATAGGAAGTGTTCACCTGGGCGATTAAATAAATTATTATAAATTTACTGATGTCTTTTCTACCAATGTTTCACAAAAGAATTGGAAATCATAGTCCTGAACTGTGCCTAAGTAGCATAAGCTTTAAATAGCATTCATAATCCGTATTTAGTCTTCTTAGGGTAGCACAGTTACTATCATGCTTCTTTCTTATGTTTTGAATGGTGTAAATTTTAGTGTTTGTCATTATTAGAAATGGCTTTGCAGATACAACATATTGAAATTTTTTATTGCTAAATATTCTCTTTGCTTTTATAATGAGACCTAGTTCCATTTCTCTATTTATCTGTTGCCTTATTTATATTTTCTAAGACAACAAACTTCCTAGCACATGCAGTTTGCTGACCTTCATGCCACAAGTCTACTTAGTATTAAAGCATAATCAAGAGACCTTGATAAACAATAAAAAACTTCTTTTTAAAAATTTAGTATTAATTAGGCAATTAAAGATAAAATTGTCAGTTTATCTTGTCAAAGAATATATTGAAGGTCATCTTGGATGGGTTCGTTGTGATAGAAAAGTAAATGGTTTGCTTTCTTTGCTAATTCTTGAAATCCAGAAAATCATATTCATCAGAATGACTCCATATTCTCCTTAATACAACCAGCTATGATAAAAAGCTCTCGAAAATATAAGCTTTGTTTTATCAGCTAAGAATTAGAATGGAATTAAGTACTTAAACGAAGTTGCTTTTTGTTATGTATTTAAGTCAAAAGTGAACAATACATCTAATTTCTTCTCAGATCATTGTTGCAGTGAAAAAGTTATTTTAGATGTATTTACTATCTGACATCATTAGAGAAGGAAAGATTTGTTCTACATTAGTGATTGTTTGTTTGTTTTTTTAAGGGACAGGGTGTTGCTCTTTTACCCCAGGCTAGAGTGCAGTGGCGTGATCATAGCTCACTGTAGCCTCGAACTCCTAGACTCAAGCAGGTCCTCCCTCCCAGGTAGCTGGGACCACAGGTGCATGCCACCATGCCCGGCTAATTAATTTTTTAATTTCTCTGTAGTGACAGGGTCTCACTGTGTTGCCCAGGCTGGTATCAAACTCCTGGCCTCAAGTGATGTATTAGTTATATTTAAAGATATCTTTGTCTTATCACTTTGAGCACACCCTTTTTTCATTTTAGTTTTCCTTAGCAAAAATTTTTTTCATTACTTCTATCTTAAGAAATACGTTGTTATAGCTTTTTTATGATGAACTATAATAGAAAGATGGCACCCCTGCCCATTTACTCATAGTGACACCATGATGCAATGCGTTTTTTGTTTTGTTTAAGCCATGTCTGATTACCTGTCCTTTCTCTTAATCTCAGCTATTACTTCTAGATATGCTCATTTTAGCAATCTCTAGAACAGTAACTAAAAATTGAAGTAAATAAACTTTGAGCTAATAGAAAGAACATCTATAGACACCTGTGAGCTTTAGTACATAGATAGATTCTTCTTTAGTATATTTTAACCTCTCAGATTTTTTTCCATACAATCTCTTGGTTCTTGGCTATGTCTATTATAATTAATGTATTAATTCTATATTTATTTTGTAGATACCAATTAAATCTACATTTGCAGAAACGTATATATAATCTCATTTTAACAAGACTGAAGCAACATAAAATTTGCTTTGTTATATCTAGACATTAATGAACCAGGTTTATTACTGAAGTGTATAAAAATGTTACACCTCATCAAGGATGGTAGTACTTGTATTTTGTTAACAAATTAGAAGTTGTGGGTAGAATACTAATTTATTCCAGGATAATATTCCATTGCACTAGCAGGGAAAGTAATCCCTGCTATATAAGAGATCATCTAATGTAGAATTTATTTGTAGATGAGAAACTGAAGCCCTTGGAAGTTAAAGAACTTTGCCATGGTTATATAATTACTTGATGGAAAAGTTATAGTCAGTGGAATTATTGTGAGTCTGTGACTACTCCCCAAATGAAAAGATTAAAACAAAAATATGACAGACTATTTTTTAAAACCAAGTTAAATGTCATTAATTTTTTTGTTTGTTTTTTGTTTTGGTTAGTGGAGCTATAACTAGGAAATTCTTTTTTTAATTTGTTTTGATGGTTAAAAGCATTTCCAAAAAGTATTAAATTTTCTCTCCTTATGAAGAGAATATTATAGCACTCTCTTGCTTCAGACTTTAATACTGTATCATTTCATGCATTTCCCCTGTAGAGAAACTGAACCACTGGGGGATTATGTAGCTTGCCCAGGGTCGTACAGCTAGTGAATGGTAGTGCCTATGTTTAAACTCAAATAGTCTGACTCCACAGCTTATTCTCTTAAGTATCCCACCCTCTTCTTTATAAGCAGTTATCTTACTGTATTATTTTTGTTTGAATACATGGCTTCTTTATAAACAGTAACCTTTTTAAAAGAAGGAATGATAGGGAGCGATGTTTTTTCATGTTTTTAATCCCTGACATTTAGTGCAATGTACATAGTTGGTACACTCTATTTATGAGATGAAATCATTGTTATTTTTTTAGTTGATTGGTTTGCCATCTATCATTCTAAATGTTCATATTCTGAATATCTGCTATTATTATAGCTTCTCTACACAGAAAATGTAGGAGTCAGCCTGAATGTATGTTGCAGAGTGAAAATGGAGCTAGACTGCTTGATTTCAAATCCTGACTTAACTGCTTAGTGGCCATTTGGAAGGTATTTGACTTCAATAAAATAAAATACCTGAAAGATACTCCTGTGGATTATATAAGTTAATAAGAAATTATATAAGTTAAATAAGAAATAGAATATTTTGGAGAAAGGCTTTTTCATTCTGGACCTCAAATTATTACTACAAATAAATTTTCAAAGTCAGTACACAAATCAAAAGTAATCAGATGTATAAGAAAATAAAACATGAATGCGAAATAACTGAAACAACAGACAACAAGAAAAGGCCTGTGAGGCTTTTCAGATATTAGAATGATCAAACATGGACTCTGTTTTAAAAAATAAAGACAAACTTCAAAATGAGAACTTAAAAAACAGGAAATCATAAAAAATAGCTCACAGTTATGAGAAATAATAGGACAGAAATTTTAGAGATGAAATGAAACACAACCAAAATTAAAAATTCAGTGGACATACTTTAGTAGATCGAACTTACAGACAAAGATAGAACCAGAAGAGGATGATAGGTCAGAAGAAATTATTAAGGATGTGGCAGAGAGAGAAAAAAGATGAAAAGTAGAGGAGAGAGATTGAGACATGGAGAATAAAGGGAAAAGATCTGTCATGTATTTTTTTCCAGTCATAAATAGAGAAAATGGGACAAAAACAATCTTTAAGTATATTGGCTAATAATTTTCTATGACTGATGAAAGATGCCAATCCACAAATTCTCAAGAAGCCAAATGAATTCCAAACAGCATAAGTAAAAAGACACTTACTTGCCCATAAACATATC
>NW_012148419.1:1783992-1788728 GCF_000956105.1 Propithecus coquereli
GCCTTTAACCCGCATTTGGGTGAGGCAAAGACATAAAGTGTAACTATAATGTTTGTACCCTCACAAAACCCTGGAATAATAAAGAAAAAAGAAAAAAAAATTCTTGAAGAATGAAAGCAAAATAAACATATTTCAGACAAACAATGGAGAGTATTACTGCCAGGACTCCTTCGCTAAAGGAAAATCTAACAGGTATACTTCAGGCAAAAAGAGAGTGACTTCAGTTGGAGGTCTAAGTTGTAAGAAGAAATAAAAAGCAAAGACTATATGGGAAAATGTAATGCATATTGATGCTAAAACCAATAAAGTATAAGAGGAACAAATGGAAAACTCAAAATAAGATGATAAATATAAACCGGGATAAGTCAGCAATTATATTAAGTGTTAGTGAGCTAAAGATTAGGTTTAGGTTGTGTCTCTCTACAAGAGACACATCTAAATGTAAAAGGTTAAAGAAAAGTTGGGGGGGGGGAGAATGGGGGAAAATAAAAACCACTACAAACACTACTGAGAAGAAAGTTCCTGAATCTACTGATATCAGACAAAATAGATTTTGAGGCAAAAAGCATGAGTAAATTATATGCCCTCAAAATATATAAGCAAATTTTACAGAAAACTATATGGAAACTAGATAAGTTGGTACTTATATTCTTCTCTCTGTAACTGAGGGGGAAAAAGGGAGGAAAAAATCAGTAAATAATGTCAAAATTGAACTCTGTTAATTTGTGTTGATGGACATATATAGAACTTTATAACACAATTGTAGAATATACCTTCTTATCTAATATGTATGGTATATTTATAAAAATTAACCATATGCTGTGCAATAAAAGGTAAGTTTCAACAAATTCTAAATTATTGAAATTATTCAGAACATATTATCTGACCTTATTTATGTTAGAAATCTATAACAAAAAGATCCATAGAAAATTCCTTGTTTGAAATTCAGAAATATACTTCTAAATGCCTCATGAATCAAAGAAGAAATCAAAATGGGAATTCAAAAAATACTTGACCTGAACAATTATGAAAACATCACATTTCAAAACTTGTGGAATATAGCTAAAATAGTGACTAGAGGGAAATGTGTAGCCTTAAATGCATATTTTAGAAACAGAAAAATGACTTGAAATTAGTAAGCTAAGAATCCTTAAGTTCAAAAAAAAAAAAAAACTCAAAGAAGGAAAAAGAATATAATAAAGCTAAGTAGGAATTAATGAAATAGAAAAATACACACACTAGAGAGGATCAATGAGGCCCAAAATTGATTCTTTGAAAAAGACTGATAAAATAGACAAACATTTGGTAAGATAAGGAAAAAGAGAGAAGGCACAGTTAACTATTATCAGTAATGATAAAGGGATGTAACTATAGATGGAGCACATATTAAACATATAAGAGAATATTGTGAACTTTTGTATGTGGATATATGCAGAATCCAAATGAAGTAGACAAATTCTTAATAAATATAATTTACTAAAATTGTTTTTTAAAAGAAATAGAATACCTGAGTAGTCCTAATAACCATTAGGAAATTGAATTAGGAAGTTCCAGATCCAGGTAGATACCATCAGTGGACTAGAGTTATTTCTTCCACAACAGCTTCAGAGAATGGGTGTGGGGAATGGGGTGGGAAAAACACTAGTATTAGTATAACCTTGTTATGAAATTCAGCTGAAAGAAATTGTCCTTTAATTTTTCCAGCTTATTCATAGATACAGGTTACAAAAATCCTTAATGATATTAACAATATCTTTTTATAAATGAGGTAATACATTATGACTAAGGTGAAAAATCTAAGAATGCAGAATTGGCTTAACATTAGAGATTAATATAGTCTTCTATGTAACAGATTAAAAGCAGAAAAAAAATATGATTATCTCAACAGACAGGAAAGTTTGTGATAAAATTCCAGTTCATTTTGGTAACTTAAACTAGAAGGAGTGAATTTTCTTAAATATCTATATCAATATCTGTACTTAAATCCTACATCAAACATTATACTTAATGGTGAAAGGAGGTTAGGAACAAGACAAGCATGCCACCAGTCTCCATTACTGTACTTAAGGTTCTAGATGAATGGAACAGAATAGCGAGTCCAGAAACAAAGCTACACATACATGAACATTTGACATGTAAGGAAGTGTCACTACAAACCAATGGTTAAAAGATACTCTTTTTAATAAATGGTAGAGGGTCAATTAGTATTTAAATAGAAAAAAAGTGAAATTGTACCTCTACATCACACCATACTCAAATGTCAATTCAGATGGATTATAGACCTAAATGCAAAAAGCAAAACTGCATTATTAGAAAATATCTTTTATGACCACAGATTTAGGGAAGAATTTCTTAAACCCCAAAGCATTAAACAATAAAGAAAGAGATTGCTATATTTGACTACGTTAAAATTAGGAGCTGTTCACCAAAAGAAACCATACAGCCTATAAAAAGACAAGCTATATAGTAGGGAGATATTTGCAATAAATACAATTGGCAAAGGACCGGTGTCTAGAATATATCAAGAATTCTTTTATAAATCAATAAGAAAAAGGTAGACAACGAGTTTTTTAAAATGCACAAAAGATCTGAAGAGGTTCTTCACAAAGAAGAAATTAAAATAGCCAATTAACATGGGGGAAAGTGCTCAACATCAGTAATTAGGGACATGGGGGAAAGTGTTCAACATCATCAGTAATTAGGGACCTGCAAACTAAAACCTCATTAATAAACTAATACACCTCACCAGATTGGCAATAATATTAAAACTTATCAATACTAATGTTACCATCAATATGGAGAAAGAAATTTTATGTACTTAATTTGGTATCATTAGAGCTGAAGATAAACATTCTATGACTCAGGAATTATTCTTCTAGATTTAAACCTTAGAGAGGCTTATGGATATGTCTGCCATGCTACATTTCCAAAAATATTCATAGCACCGTTGTTCATAGGAGGGGAAAACTGGGAATAACCCAAATGTTTATTAATGGTAGAATGGGTAAATAATGATATAGTCATGCAAGGGGATTCTAATCAGCAGTGAAAATGAATGAAATGCCTGCTGTGACATGCTAGTAAATAATTATTACAAAAGTCAAGATAGTTACTTTTGAGGAGAAAGAGTGGATTGTAATTAAGACTCGGCACATGAGGGGGATCTTGTGGGATGTTAGCAATTCTCTATTTCTTGATTTGGGTGGTGGTTATGTAAATATTTCCTATATTTGTTAAATTATACGTTTATGTTTTGTGCATTTTTCTGAAGATGTGCTGTATTTCACATTTTTAAAAAATCTTTAGAAGTAAAAATGGAGTCCAAGTATGTGTTAAGTATCATGTGTCTCTGAGAAGGGAATAGCTAACTACGGCTACATGATCAAATCAGGGGCTCCCCAAAGAAGTGTCCTTGGATCTGGAGAGGCACCATGGCATCACAAAAACAGCATAAGTAAACCTAAGTTTGAATCGGCTCTGATACTGTCACTTATTGACATTAGCTAACTTTATTTCTGTGAGCCTTAGTGTTTTCAGCTATAAAATAAGGTCACTTTTTTGTGTGTGTGGTGGTGTTTTAAAGATAGAAAAAGATAAGTAAACCATCTAGCATAGTGCCTTACACTCACAGGGGTTCCTACAAATGAGTATTGGTTGTTGTTTTTATTACTATTGTGTTAATTATCATAATTATCATTGTTGATAACTGAATCAGAATTAGCCAAGTACAAAGTAAGTTAAAGGGATATAGACTAAGTGGGAAAGGATGCCAAAGCAGGAGAAGTCTAATAAACTGAAAGAATAGGGAAGGGTGTGTGGTTTCATTTTTTTTAATGAGGTATAATAATATGTAGTTAAGTATGCAGCTTTTTGAATTTTTAATTATGTAGAGACATGTATAGCCACTTCCCAGATCCTCAGAAGACTCCCTCAGGCCCCTTCCAGTCAGTACCTCCTTCAACAAAGATAAACCACTGTTTCAACCTCTAATACCATAGATTAATCATAGAGTATGTACTTTTTTTTTTTTCTTAAAGGGGAAAGGTGGCTTCTTTCACTAAATATTATGTCTGTTCATTTTCATTGCTGTGTAATAGTCCATTTATGAACAGACAATAAGGTGTTCAGTTATTCTATTAATAGTCATTTGAATGGGTTCCAGATTTTCGCTATTATTAATAAAGCTGCTGTGAAGATTCTTGTACCTCTCTTTTGATGGACATACACACTCATTTCTGTTGTGTGTATCTAGGATTAGAATTCCTGTGTTTTAGAATATGCATACATTTAGCTTTAGGGAATACTGTCAAATAGTTTTCCAAAGTGGTTATGCCTCTTTGTACCCTCACCAGCAGTGAACAGAGTTCCAGTTGCTCCACATTCTCAACTGTGCTTGGTTGGTGTTAGGACTTTTAGTTTTAGTCATTCTGATGTGGATATGGGTTTCTATTTCATTGTGGGACTGAGAAGGATAGTTGGAAGAGAATCTACTACCCCAAATCACTAACAAGCAAACTTGGTGAAAAATCATGATATGAAACTACAGGGTGTCCCAGAAATCGCCATACATAGGGAAAATGGGAAATTATAGCTAAATGTACCTTTACTTACAAAATATTCATTACAGAATTTTACAAACTTTTTCCTTTGCATGGAGACTTTTGGGACACTCTGTATTCTTCATTAATGATAGTGGTCAATAATGTGTTACAGACTTCAGGATTTTGTTTATAAAT
>NW_012148419.1:1801453-1802734 GCF_000956105.1 Propithecus coquereli
AGCCTCTTTTTCATGATTTGTAAAATGGAGATAAAACCACCTGTTATGGCCATTCTTTATTAAAATAAAATAAAAATGTGAACTATAAACTGAAAGTCTGGAAACAAGTTGAAGACATTAATAATAATTTAGGTCTACTGCATAGGTAGGAAGAAGTAGATCCTAGGAATATTGTTATATTATTACATTCCTAGGATATTGTTAAATGCTGTCAACATGGGAATAAGCAATGTGATATCCTAGGAATATTGTTGTATTCCTAGAATACACGCTGTTCAAGTTAGATATAGTGGTTTAATATTAGGTAATTAAATATGAAATGTACGATTTCAAATCAAAAGTTTATTATATCTCAAGCAGTACAATTAATCAAAGTATGCGCCTAAACTATTGACACACTTTTGCCATCTTAATGGTAGCTTGCTTATGCTACCAGTGAAGAAGCGTAGAGAGTGAGTTGCGGTGAAATTATGAAAGGTGTTTTCCACAGCTTGTTGAGAATTGAATATTTTTCCTTGTAAGAAGTGGTCCAAAGCCTGGAAAAAGTGGTAGTCAATTGGTGCAAGGACTGCTAAATACGGTGGATGACAGAGAGTTTCCAAGTCCAGCTGCTGTAGTTTGAGCAATGTTGTTTGTGCAACACATGGTTGAGCATTGCCTTGCAACAGGATTGGCCTGTCTCTGTTGACCACTCTCGGCTGCTTAATCATAAGCATCCTTATCACTTCATCCAATTGGTTGCAATAGACATCTGCTGTAATTGATTGACCTGGTTTCATGAAGCTGTAGTGGATAATACCAGCGCTGGACCACCAAACAGACACCATTAGCTATTTTGGATGAATATTCCGTTTTGGACTGTGTTTTAGCACTTTGTCTTTATCAAACCATTGTGCTGAATGCTTGTGATTGTCAAAAAGAATCCATTTTTTATCACATGTAACAATACAATGTAGATATGGTTCACCTTTATGTAATGACAGCAAAGAAAGGCAAGCTTTGAGAAGATTTCTCTTCTGACGCTCATTTAATTCATGCAGTACCCATCTATCCAATTTCTTTACCTTGCCAATTTGCTTCAAATGGTCCATTATTGTTGGAATAGTAATGCCAAACCATGTTGCTAATTCACGCGTAGGTTGAGATGGATTCGCTTCCACTACAGCTTTCAGTTCATCATTATCCACCTTGGTCTCAGGTAGCCCGCATGGCTCATTTTCAAGATTAAAATCACCAGAATGGAACTTCTCAAACCAGTGACATACTGTGCATTCATTAATG
>NW_012148419.1:1802784-1806761 GCF_000956105.1 Propithecus coquereli
CTGTAGAATTTTTAAATAATTATGTAACTTTTTGGTTTTGCTCTATGCTAAAGTTTCAAATACCTGTAAGTTTTCATTTAAAATTCCATGTTGCATTTATGAAATGGTTTTTTTCCTAGTATTGGGATTGAGAAAAGATTCCTTTTTCATATGACATAAATAATTCAGTAAAATATCCAGATTAAGAAAATGGAATAAATTTGTTTTTAGCTATTATAAACCAAATACAGAATAAGTGGTATTATCATTGATACATTAGAAATGCTTGAGGCACTGGTACTAGTTGATTTTTAAGTGTTACTTTTATGAGTAATTGTACATAATTTTTTAAATATAGGTTTCTGTTGGCTCAGAACAAATAATCATAGGGAAGAGTTAATATTACCTATCCTCAAAAGTAGAAAAACCTCACTAAAATGCGTACTGCTCTTTTATGCCTGCCACACAAGTCTCAGTATTCGCATTTCTCTAATTGCATCCTTATAATATTAATCTGTTAATTGCTTTTGGCATAGTGCTGTATAAATGTTTTGTATAATTCTAGGGATATATGCATGTTCGTCCCACTGCACCCATGTATTTTAGATTTTTACTTTTAGAGTTTGTAGAGTAATAGACAATGATAGCAGAGAGAGTCAACATTAATTGAATGTATACTGTGTGCACAGTATTATGCTAAGTGCTTTATATATACTCTCGTCTAATTCTCACAGTAAGCACATTATTAGATGTTTTTTTAAAGTTAATCCAGGTTTATTTCCCCAGTCTTCTTTCATGGCCTATTCTGGAATTTTCCAATTTGGCAAGAGATGTGAAAAGTATGTTGTGTTGGTTCTGTGAGAATTCTTCATTAAAAACCATCTCACTAGAATAAAAGCTCTATGAGGGCTGAATTCATGCACAGTGCTCTAGGAACACAGAAAAGAGATATTTTGCTTGATGCTGGTGGGTTCAGGGAAAGATTTAATTGTGTCTCTAAGCCTTAATTCTAAAGAAAGATTATACTACATATGACTCTTTAGAGGTCTTTAAACTATAATAGTTTAAAAGTATATGTACAGGCTTCCTACGCCGATATATATCCAAATGTATATTTGAAATTGTATGACTTAAATATACTTGCTTTTTTAACATTAATGACTATATGTGCTCAAAAGTAGTAATACTGAGAATGATAATGTTTTTTCACAGGTTTTGAAAGAGGGAAGGAAGATATTTCTCAAAATAAAGATGAATCTTCACTTTCTATGTCAAAGAGTAAGGTAAGTGTATTGTCCCCAAATATATGATTATGACATTTTTCTAGTATTTAAGATGAGAGAACTAACACTGAAATCTTGTCAGGCTTTTATGAGATATTTTTATGTTGATATAGCTAAACCATGGAGTATGTATAAAAAGGTGAAGTTCCACTGGGAACTAAGTGCCGTTGGTTACTTAGAAATACGACCTGTTGGTAACTAGTATTCTCTCCAGAGTAGTACTGTTTCTGGTATGTCTGCCACAGCAGTACTTCTTACATTGGAGTCTTGAGCGTTCCATTCAGATACATTCTCAGGGTTCATGATTTTAAAAAAAAAATTCTCAAGTGTTTTGGGTTTATTTGGATGACAATCACGATATATACACTTTACCAGGTAAAGGCCAGATCTTTGCAGTAATCTGCAATTGAAAGTCATTTTCTTAGAATAAGACATAATTTCCTAAATCAGTATTTCTCAAACTGGGATACTAACATACATTCTTAGGTCTGTCGAGCCTTTTTTCTTTAAGATTGCATATTCAAATTTAAGAAACACTATATGATGCAATGGTTTCCAGATGGGTTTGTAGTTTCCTAGATTTTCTATAATTTTTCAAGGAATTCGGCTTTTGACTGTTCCTTCTGGTCAGGTTTAGAAGCAGGAAGAGCTTTTATGTCTGTGGGCTCAAAGTTCAATGACTATAAGAAAACCTATTTATTCTCAGCAATGGACCCTTTCTCTTGCAACCCTACATTTTTTGCTCCTGTTTTCGGGAGTGGTTGAGAAGATTGCCCAATGTTTTTGTGTATGATTTTTATAGAAATGTTATTCACACTTTTCAAGTATTCATTACATAAAGGTCCATCTATCATGTGTGTAAAGTCCTTAGGATAAAAGTTTAATATTTATACAACATATACATGAGCCATATGTGGATCTTTAAATTAATTAAAATTAGAAATTCAACCCCTCAGTTATACTAGCCACATTTCAATGCTCAATAACCACATATCGTTAGTAGCTACCATGTTGTACAGCTCAGATATAAAACATATGTTGTTTAGAAAGTTCTGCTTACTGGGCAGCACTGCTTTAGATTCAGAAGAGCAAGTTTGAATCTTAAATCTCATCTATTACCTATGACTTTTTAGGTGCTAATTACAATGATATTAATAGCTACTTAAAAAAAAAAATAAAAGAAATGAGGTCTTGGCTATGTTGCCCAGGCTGGATTCAAATTCCTCTGCTCAAGGGATCCTCCCAAATAGCTGGTACTACAGACACATGCTACGGTGCCTGGCTTAATAGTTACTTTGTATTGAGAGCTTACTTGTGCCATTTTTTAACTCTCATAATACTAGAAGACAGGTATTATTGACTTCACTTTATAAGTGAGCAGAATCAAAGCTCAGAGAAATTAAGTAACTCTCGAGGGGTCAAAATAACTAGCAAGTGGTAAAACTAGAATTCAAAGTGGCTTTAGTTTTCTTTTCTGTGCAAAGGAGATAAGATCTACCTCCCAGATCGTGACGCAAGAAGTACCTGACATAGTAGCTGATTAATAATAGGTATTTAAGAATTTATTTCCCTACTTCGAATACAGAATTAAAGTGAATGAGTAGAGTCCTTAAGATGGTAACTATTTGGTATAAGTAAAATTATACTCATTGTGTTATTTTCCAAGAGCTGAAATTTACTAATTCTCTCATAATTTAGATTTAATCTTGATTTATTCTGTTAAACAAATCTGTAGTTGCGGACAGGTGTGGTAGATCATGCCTGTAATCCCAGTAATTTGGGAGGCCAAGGCGGGAGGATCATTTGAGCCCAAGAGTTTGAGGCTGCAGTGAGCCATGATAACACCACTGCACTCCAGCCTGGGTGACATAGCCAGACCCTGTCTCTATTACAAAAGATAAATAAATAAAGCCAGGAAGAAGAGGGAAAAAAGGAAGAAAGGGAGAAATCTATAGTTGCTAGTTTGGCCCTAAAATGTTTTAACTTGTAAACCACTTGGTTTTTTAGGAAAATCATAAAATTTATACATTTATTATTAAACCTCATTCTCATGGACTTCTGAAGATTTTTAATGTTACCTAAGTAACTTTGGGTAATAAAATTTTGTCATTCCTTCCAAGATTGGTATCTTTAAACTGAAACCATCAAAGAATTTTAACTTTATGCTTTTATACACTTATTGCAAAAAAGCATCAATACTGTCATTTTGGTCATAGGATTTGGGGTTAACTGTTACTTCTTAAAATACATAATTGAGACCAATAAGCACAATGAGATACATCCTCCTCACCCTCAGAACATTTTTTTTAATAAATGCAGTTCCTTTTTCTAATGCATCTTTTTCTAGGCATTTTCATTATATGAATGAGTGAATTGCAAAAGTCAGGTAATCATATTATCCCAAACAAAATAGCATTTTTAAATGAATTTTTAATTGTCCATCTCAACAAAAGAAATTACAGGGTGAGTAATGTGTCTAGTGGGATAAAAGGAATCCTATTACAAAGATAAGGGGTTTCCAAGCCCAGATCTCTTAACTTGATTCTTCAGCCATCTATCTACTTGCCTGTAGGTTTGCTAAGTCGTCTGTTACTTGCTTTAGAAAATGTATTTACCTGGACCTTTAAAAAACCTCTCTAAACCAAAATATCTGATGTAGTCACAGTAACTTATTATTCTTATATCTGTAGTATTAATATTTTATAATTTTCAAAG
>NW_012148419.1:1817776-1819311 GCF_000956105.1 Propithecus coquereli
CATGGAGCCAATATTGAAACCCAAGCAGGACTCTATATCCTACTCTATACTGGTTGTAGGAACTGGCCCATAAATTATAAAACTGAAAATTCCCAGGGCATTATAGTATTTGTTAAAGCCATATTGATTTTTTTTCTGCTTTTTCATTTTAAAGCTACATCTTTACTTTCTAATGTTTATGCTTCTTGAAATCCATTTTATTCTTTGACCTGATAACCTTAAAGAACCCTTTCAAAACAACTTTAAAATTTATGCTATTGTATCAAAATTATACTGTAAATTCAATGCTTAGTTTTCTTTCCGCATAAGGACGGTGTCGGCTGGGCATGGTGGCACGTACCTGTAATCCCAGCTATTCAGGAGACTGAGGCAGTAGGACCACGTAAGCCCAGGAGTTTTGAGACCAGCCTGGGCAGCATAGCAAAACCTCTTCTCAAAAAAGATCTGTGTCTACCTAAGTACCTAAGTTTAGCCTTGGTGATACTAATTCCTGTTGGTGTTGTATACTTGTAAGACAAATAACCCTTGCCAACAGTAATGGAATTCTTTTTCTTTCCTGTTTCTGCAAAAATAAAATTAGGTTTTATAATTGATCTTTAAAAACAAGTATATATCGTTGGTTATAAAATAGAGATTCACTTTTCTCTAGCCCCAGTTAAAATTCATTTCTCTTTTTCTTTTGAATTTTTTACACATTTATATATTATTTCCAGCTGTTTTCTTTAGGCTTCTAGAAATTTAGTATTTCTTAGCTACTATTAACTGCAGGATGGAAATTCTCTGTTAAATTACAATTTGGTGTTTAATATGGTAAATTTTAGGTGTCTTTAATATGTAAGCAATATGCAGAGATAATATTTAAGTGATAATAACTATCATTTGTTCAATTTTATGCCAAGGAGGTATATTTATTAGAAAAGAAAATTTTCCTTAATACTTAACATTTGCATTCTCAAGAAGGATGATTAAAGCTTGTTTACTTTTAAATTATAATACATGCCAGATTTAGATTATTACAGAAAATAATAATACAATTGATCTCATAATACTTACTGTACACCATTTATTTTGTTTATTTTGTTATTAAGGGTCCAAAAGGTGAAGCAGTTGGATCCATAACTCAGCCCCTACCTAGCAGTTATTTGATCATACGAGCTACTTCAGAGTCAGATGGTAAATACAGTTTTTGATGGATTGGATCTTGGTCTTCAATTTTAAGGGTTTATTTTATATACCACTGTATATTATCCTTGGGAAATCTGTTTTTAGTATGGCATTTGCAGCAGAAGCATTGTAATCATAAATTGCTTAGAACACTAAATATGTTATTAATAAGGTAGACATATAGGGAAATCTGATAGGAAGAAACTATTATATGACTGAGTGATGAGTTAGCAGCTCAGAGTTTTCTTCTTTATCTTCCACTGACATATTAACTTACTTGTTAGCGGTCTTTGTGGTAACTCATTTTTATCATTTTAGAGATAAATTTAATACTATTAATATTTATATTTCATTATTAAATATTAACATTT
>NW_012148419.1:1819361-1820993 GCF_000956105.1 Propithecus coquereli
CCTTGGTCTCAGGTAGCCCGCATGGCTCATTTTCAAGATTAAAATCACCAGAATGGAACTTCTCAAACCAGTGACATACTGTGCATTCATTAATGCTACATCCTTCCCAAACACTTCGTTGATATTTCAGGCTGTCTGCACTGCATTGGTTCCATGACGGAACTCATATTCAAAAATAGCATGAGTTTTTGATGTATCCATGATTTCCCAAACATTGCTCTAAAAAAATTTTTTGAAAGATAATCACAAGCCAAAATGTGCATTTGAAAGAATGAGTATGTACCTTCACAATAAAAAAGGAAAAAAAAGTGTCAAAGCGAAAGGTCAGATATCAACTGTCAAACTTAGTACTTAAGGAAATTGGACATTCCATACTTAATAACCTAAATACTAGTTTCTAGAGATGTTTTTATTTCTTCCTATTAGGGGAGCATAGCAACAGGGCAAAAATGCACCAACTTGCTAGAATTTACATGGTTTGGTTTTTTATTTAAAATATTTCAATTGTTAAAAAATAGTATTGTTTTGCCTACTTTTGTCCTAACTATTAATACATAATTGTATATGTTTTTAGAAACACCGTGGAAAAATAGAAGATAACAATTTACAAATGATCTTATTTAACTTCATGTTGTAAATTAATTTATTGATTAGTTTTTACTTTTGCGTATTTGTGGGTTCAACATGGATCTGTTTTTAAACAAAAATATTATATAGAGAACATTGGTATTTGAAAATAGACATTTGTTTAAATACTAGCAATAAATGGGAAGAATCGCAAACATAGCTTTCAGATTAATTTTTATATGATGTATAGAATAAGTGAAGGTTTTGATTATTTCCCTTCTGTTCATTTCTATATGATTTCAGTCTGAATCTAAACTTTATAATGGCTCGGAGAAGGACAGCTCAACTTCAAGCAAGCTCACAAAAAAAGAATCTCTTAAGGTTAGTTTCCAGTTATTTCTGGAATATAATTTATATTGTGCTTTGTATGTGCTTTTGGAAATAGGCTAATAAGATAAAGAAACATATATGTGTGTTTCCAAAGAAAGAAAAAAAATCCAGAGGCACAGACAGACAGGCACACATAGAAAATGTTGATATTTGTGTGGTACGCTGGGGTCACCTGATAAGGCTGCTTGATGACTGTCTCAGAGCTGGCCACTTGAGTCCTCACCTGGCCAATCCAGGCCTCACCTGGGGCTGAGCACTTGATATCTCTACACAGCTATACCCAAGCTAGGCATGTCAGTGTGTTGTGGAACACCTGATGGGAAACTCTGGTGCCTCTTGAAATTATTATGGAGTTTACTAACTGCCGGGTCATGGGCCCACAGACAAATATATTTTGTTCAGCCTGCATAATGTTTTAAAAATTTGAGCCAACAATTACAAGTCTAGACTTCTGATTTCTCCTTAAGAAATATGTAGTATTGAGCCTGCCTTCCTAAATGGCCACAGAACCTGGAGCTTAAGAAACACATGCTTTCCAACTGGCACTGGTCCCTGACTAGTCTGTTTTACCCATTTGTGTTCCATGGCTGGTTTTGTGTGCATTTTCAGTCTCATATTAAATCTCTGAATTCTGATATATTAATAAAGATCAAAAGTTGAAAGTTTTTTGGGTAT
>NW_012148419.1:1822485-1825199 GCF_000956105.1 Propithecus coquereli
TGCTAAAAACACTTCTGACTTACTTATCTTAATATACTTAGAAATATATTAACTCCAGATCTCACTTGGGTTTTTCAGAGTTAAACCTACTCTCTATAAGTCCCCAACACGTTCCCTGGCTGACTTTCTAACAATTTGCCCTCCATATTCTACTGTCACATCTCCATGATCCAAAATGTTATCTCAGGGTAACTTCCTTTCACTTCTCATGTCTTATTATTCTTTTAAATATACATATACCTGTTCTTAAAGATTTTTCTCTTTTCTTCATACTGGGCTCCAAACTCCCCTTTCTAAATTTTTCTTGTTTAGCTTTACTTTGGTATGCTTATTTTGGGGGTTAGGGAGCCCTGTATTTATTTCATACTTAACGTAAGTACATTACAAAAGAACAGACGTTTTACAGTAAATAAAAGTGAGGGTAATTTCTGTTTTTTAATCTAAATATTAATGTCCTTTCAGTATTTTGAGTTCAGTGAGTTGCACAGAAATAATTTTAATAGATTACAAAAATAGAAATTGATAAAAAAACTAGTTTTAGACTTATCATCGACATAGCATTCATTAAACCCTAGGATGGTGAACATTTTATGAGAATAGAGATTCATGTAACTTGTGTTTTAAAATTTTCCCCAAGAAATTTATATGGCACATTTTATGTAATTACTAAGAAAAAAGTAATTTAGAGAAGGTAATTTTAAGGGATAGGAGGAGGTTCTTTTCTTTTCCTACCACTCAACAAATATTTAGGGAATGCCTGGTTTGTGCTGGCAGTGTTTTCAGCACTGTTGAGTATGGTTGATACAGTGGTGAGGGGGAAGATTTTTAAAGGCAGAATAATCATATACTCACAAAAGTAAAGTTATAGCTATGATAAATGTTACAATTAGAAGAATCTCATGCTAGGAAAGTGTGTTTTCATGGTCCCTGACCTGGTCAGTGAAGGTAGGAAAACTGTGCTACTTAGTACATTATTTTGAACTATTGGCCTACTCTCCCACGAAAATTTCAGTTCCTTAGAAACAGGAACCATGTCATTTTCATGTCTGTTTGCAATGCTTGCCATATAGTAGTAGCTTTAAATTAAATCTATTAAATCTGAGGTGTACATATCATGGAAATTTTAGGTTAAAATATCTGCCATTTTTCAGTTTATATCTTATAGAACAGAAAGAGAAAAACAGATCTTTATTTTTAAAATAAACTTGTCTTTGTGTAGATTCGTGGTACTCTAAAGAGCTGGACCAAGTTGTGGTGTGTGTTGAAACCTGGGGTGCTACTGATCTATAAAACACAAAAAAATGGTCAATGGGTAGGAACGGTCCTTCTGAACGCCTGTGAAATCATTGAGCGTCCATCAAAAAAGGATGGCTTTTGTTTCAAACTTTTCCATCCTCTGGAACAATCTATTTGGGCAGTGAAGGTATGTAAGTACTTGTTATATAGGTAAAAGGTAAAGATGACAAAATATGAGTAGAACTGAAATAAATCATTGAAGTGATTTTTGTCCTCTGCCAGGCAGCAATTATAAATTTATTTCTACTTTCAAGTGCATTATTCCCCATTCTGTCTCTGCCCACAGTGAAATGTGTGCCAAAAGGCTTTGTTTACCTTTAAGATCTAACTTTAAAAATTTCTCCAGAAAATGTTTCTCAAATTTATATTGCTATCTTATTATCTTTTTTTGTCCTTGAGATTTCAGTTTGTACTAAGGCTTTTTTCAATTTATGTTTGCTATTAATAACTCTGCTTTGTGACATTGTATCATGTTACCATGGATGTTTTTTCCTCTTTATCAAAATGGTAAGATTCCTTAGAATGGAAACTGCCCTTTATTTTTGTGTTTTTTTCTGTGGTGATTTAAATGTGTGATGGGAGGCCTATAAGCAGAAGCAGTCCTAATTAGTGTTAAGGGAGGCAGATTTCTTTAAAGATGGAGCTCTATTACTTTCATAAGTAAAAAGCATTACTGTGGTCACTCCTGTGCTATGAAAGCAGAAAAAAACAGGAAATGAAAATGCCTCATTTGATTAACTACCAAGGAATTCTACAGACAGTAAGCATGTAGCACATGGTAACTGAATAAATGAACCTAGTTTAGTAGTTTCTAAGAAGGTCAGTTACACTTGAATAAAGGGTTTAAAACTCCTTTAAGGAAAACCACCTAACTGAGGCTAACTAAAAGTAAAAAGTAGCTAAAGTAAAAAGTACGAAAAATAGCTTCACCTTTTTTTGTTTTTTATTGCTTAACTGGGCAATGTATATACACCTAGGAAAATATCTGAACTTTTAATTTCAGTAGTATGTAAACATCAGAATATTCCCCACAAGCAAAACCTACTTAGGACATTGTTTAAACATTTTGAAAGCTTGTGTTTGTGATTAAGAAATAACATTCATAAGTTCTTTTGGTCAGGTACTCTTTTTTGAGCATTTTATGTGGAATCTTTTATCTAATTCTCATACCTATGAGGAGTATACAGTTTCCTCCCGTTATACAGATAAAGAATTGAAGCCTAAAGAAGTTATTACTAAAGTAACTTTTCTTACATGGAGCCAATATTGAAACCCAAGCAGGACTCTATATCCTACTCTATACTGGTTGTAGGAACTGGCCCATAAATTATAAAACTGAAAATTCCCAGGGCATTATAGTATTTGTTAAAGCCATATTGATTTTTTTTCTGCTTTTTCATTTTAAAGCTACATCTTTA
>NW_012148419.1:1826990-1832357 GCF_000956105.1 Propithecus coquereli
TAAATTTTAATTTAAAAAATAAACCTATTAATGTTTCTCTTAACTAACGTGGCAGTTAGTGACAGCATTATACAAGATTTCCCTGACTGAAAAATTTTCATACGTATAAGTAGAATGGAGGCTAAGCTTGAGGATAGACCTAGCAACAACAGAACGTTATTTCAGATAGTTACCTATAATAGAACTGTAACCCCTCCAGTATATTTTGTGTACCTTGCTGGATACCTTGAAATTATGCTGCATGTTAATGTTTTAAGGTTTGAAAAATAAAGTACATTTATTTTAGATTGGCTGTACTTTCTAATGCATTCTGTATACTGTTAGGGGTTTCTAGATGCTTAGTATGTAAAAAGCATTTGTAAAACTAAAAGATTACATTAAGAAATCCTAGTGAGATTTTTTGTTCAGATTAATTTTTCCAGTGCATGTTTCTCAAAGAAAAAAATGGAATGTTTAAAGGTAACAAGGCTAAATTAAGATGCATACTAGTTTCATAGTTTTTAAAATTATACTACTTATGAATCTGTGTTCTTCTAGGAAGGTGCTGGATGGATGCTTTGGAGTTGGCTTTGAAATGTTCTAGTCTTCTTAAACGTACAATGATCAGGGAAGGGAAGGAACATGACCTGAGCATTTCATCAGATAGCACACATGTGACTTTGTATGGCTTATTACGTGCTAACAATCTCCACAGTGGTGACAACTTTCAGTAAGTAGATCCTGCCACTAATCTGGTAATGATTTACTGTGTTTTTTCACTAAGTTAGTCAGCAGGCCTAGAATTTTGTTAGTGTATCTAGGATTAAAATTAGCCTATATTCTCCCCATTATATGGCCTTAGGCCCTATTTAAAATTTGTTTAGCTGCTGTCATCAAGTGTAGAAATTTATTTCCTTGAGTCCAATGTCATTTACTTTATCTTTCCTACGTAGAACCATGCTGATTATCTACCTTGTCTTTGTGAATGGAATACCTTCCATTAAGAATGGTAATCATTAAGAATGATTTCTATTCCTCCTTGTTCTTTCCCTCTGTCATAATCCTATATGTTCTTCAAGACTGGTCTCAAATACGTGTGCTCTTGCCTCATAACAATGAGATACAGTGTGTCTTTCTATTGTTACAGAATAACACTTTTTTTTTTGTAATGACACTGGACTTACTCTACCTGGCATTTGTGGAATTTTTTTATAGAATATTTGGAGTTGGAACTGTATCCTATTTGTGGTTTTATTCCCTGAAGCATTCATTGTAGTTAGTAGTGACTTTGGAAACCTTTACTAGTAGAAAGTCATAATTTGAGTTCACCTAAGACTCTGATGATCTTGATTTGAATTTTTTCTTTAGACCAGAAGCAACAGTGAGGATGATTCAAGTGATGATGTTTGAAAAACTAAGAAAAAAATCTCCCAAGTGGTAGTCTAGAATTTTGCTTTTGGAAGATTTTAGCCCAAAGCGGTAGAGAAGCAAAGGGGTTAGAGTGTCATCTGTTAAAATTTCTCCAGGTTTTTATTTAACTTCTCTGTGCCTCTGTTTACTAATTTGTAAAATGAAATAATAATATTACCTATCTCACAGGATTATTTTGCAGATTAAATGAAAACTATGTAAAACACTTAGAACAGTGGCCAGCATATAGTAAATTCTCCATAAATATTAATGTATCATTATTATTTATAAATTAAGTATTCTTAACCTCCTTTATTCTTCCTCCTAATAATTATTTCCCTAAAGGTTAAATGATAGTGAAATTGAACGACAACATTTTAAGGACCAAGATATGTATTCTGATAAATCTGATAAAGAAAATGATCAAGAACATGATGAGTCTGATAATGAGGTGATGGGGAAAAGTGAAGAAAGTGACACGGATACATCAGAAAGGCAAGATGACTCATATATTGAACCTGAGCCTGTTGAGCCTTTAAAGGAGACTACCTACACTGAACAGAGCCATGAAGAACTTGGAGAGGTAAAAGTTCATTTTCAGATTCTGGTTATCTAATTCTTGGGAATTTTCAAATGAAATTGAAGATATTATTTGCTTGACATATTGCTTATTTTCCTGAAAAAGAATATTTATATGATACCTATTTTATTTTAAAAGTTGCATGTATATGAAATATATCAGGATTTATAAACAGCTAAACACATATACTCACAAATACCAATATAGTCTATTAAATTTAAAGTTTACATTTTCTTCAGGTTTGCTTTTGAAATAGGATATTGCTTAATGTCATTGCCAGGTGCAAAGTAAATTGCAAGGAAACAGGAGTTTATAACTTTGTTATTGCCAGTGCATCAAAGTGAATACAGTATAAAAGAATAAGCTGTGATTTTTTTATAGTGGATCTTTTCTATATATTGTCCACTTTGTCTCTTTCGGCTACCCTTTTTACCTAAGTTTCATAGTTATAGACTTTAATTATTATTTAAAGGGTTGTTTCCCTATTTTAAGAATGCTGGGAGTAGTTATGAAGAGAATTCATATGTTCAACATTAGCCTTCTTGTTTACATATCTATGTGTGTGAAATAAATACAATATTTCAGTAATTTTTGTTGATTGCTAAAGGCAGGTGAGGCTTCTCAAACAGAAACTGTGTCTGAAGAAAACAAAAGCCTTATCTGGACACTGCTCAAACAAGTTCGTCCTGGCATGGACCTGTCCAGGGTGGTTCTGCCTACATTTATCTTGGAACCCCGTTCTTTCCTGGATAAACTTTCAGATTACTACTATCATGCAGATTTCCTATCTGAGTAAGTGGACTCTTATTTCTTAAAATAGAAGATGCTTCATGATTTTAGAGATTCTTAGAATGCTATTTTCAATTATTATTCTTTCCCAAAATTAAGCTCTAATGAAACATCACTCTCTCTTTTCTACCACTTATATAGTCAGCCTTAAAAAGAAGCATATTTAATACTTTGCTATAATGTTTCCATTTATGAAGTTGAATTGAGAGGCCATAAGCTTGAGGAAGACAGGATTTCTACCCCTCAGCCAACAGCACTGCTATTATTTGGCCCCTTGACCTGTTCACTAAACTAACACAGGGAGAGGTGGTTTGGCATCATTTGTTCTCCCCAACCCAAGCCTTCATTCAGGTCCCATCCTGGGGCTTGTGCTTTTATTCGTACTCATCTCTCTGCATGCTTGTGAGGCATGTGCAGCTTACTAAACTGGAACACTTTGCCAGTTGTTGGCTTTTATAATAAATCTTTACTCTTTTTGCTTTTCTTCTGAAGCTGCCAGCTGATCCAGGGTGTAATTCTGAAGAAGCAGGCATAAAGGAGGCAGAGGAGAAACTGTCTATCTCTCTTCCAACAATTTCTTGGAGAACCAGTAAACTTTACAAAGTATAGCACCTTTGTGCCCATGCTTCCAGTTCTCACCTGCTGCCCCCAGTCTAGCAGCAGTGGCGTTTCAGGGCGCTGTGCTTCATGTAATACTAATTTCTGGCCCTGTGGCCTGATTTTTAGAATCTGAATCAAGATCTGTTTTCAGTTTCTATGAGTTGCATTCGTGAATATTGCAAAAAAAAAAAAAAATCATAAGCCAAGTCAAAATATAATTGGCAAACTGGGAAATTTTTGCATGTTTTGTCATAAAGTGCTAATTTCCCTAAAATGCAAAGAGTTCTTAGAAATTGAATGAAAATGATTAACAACTTTTAGAAAAATGGGTGGAAGAAATGACCAGGCAGTTCAAAAATGAAGAAATAGAAACAGTCCTTAAACATGTGAAACCTCATACAAAATAAGAGAAATGTAGATTCAAACTATAGCCAGATGCAGTGGCTCATCCCTGTAATCGCAGCACTTTGGGAGGCCAAGGCAAGAGGATTGCTTGAGGCCAGGAGTTCAAGACCAGCCTGGATAACATACCAAGACTCCATGGCTACAAAAATTAAAAAATTAGCTGGGTGTGGTGGCATGTTCCCGTAGTCCCAGCTACTCAGGAGCTGAGGTAGGAGGATCACTTGAGCCTAAGAATTTGAGATTACGGTGAACTATGATGGCACCACTGCACTTCAGCTGTATAACAGAGTGAGACCCTGTCTCTAAAAAAAATTTTTTTGAACTGCAGTAAGTTACCAGTGTTCATCCATCACATTGACAAAAATTCAAATGGCTTTTGTTCCCCAGCTCTGTCTAATATCTTCTGTAGTTCTTTTATCTGTCTAGAAATTCATTTCTCTTAGAGTATAAGGCAGGTTCCTATGAGTCACAATAAGATCTTTTTGAGAGATGCCCATTTTACCAAATAGAAAGGTTGTCATTTTCTGACAACACTAACTGTTGCCAAAAGTCTGTGGAGCAATAGGCACTTTTATACACTGCCATAGATGATACAAACTAGCACAGTGTCCTGAAAGGAATCTGGCAGTGTTTACCAAAATTATGAATGCAGTCATCATTTGATCCCGTAATCCCAATTCTGGGGATAGATGACTCCTACAGATATAATTCCACATATACAGAGTGACATATATATGAGATTGTCATAGCTGGGTTTGTAATAGTAAAACATTAGATACAACTCAGGCATCCAGCCATAATTGACTGGTCAGATAACGTACAGTACATCAACACATATGAGGAAGAACTCTATAAATGGATATCGTGGGACCTCCAGGATTATGTTTATGAAAAGCAAGGTACAGAAGAGTGTGTAGTTTGTTACCTTTTTTGTTTTTTTTTTTTCAAATCAGGACTGTGTATTTATATTTGCTTATTTATGCTTAAAGGTAACTTTTTTAAAAAAGCTTTAAAAAAGTTACCTGTAGGAGGTAAGCGGAAACACTGTGGAGAAATGGGACAGTAGCAACACATGTACACTTCTTTATAAATGCTTTGACCTTTGAACTATGTATATGTAAATTTTAAAATAATATTGCATAGTAAGAGAATTTAAACCAAGATAGGAAGAGAGCAATCAGAGTGTTTAACTACAGAAAAGTACAAACTTTCAACTTAGCACAGCCAGTGGTGGGGAACCTGTGGCCTTCTGATTTCAAGATTGTTCTTTTTTAAGCACCAAAGGAGGCAAGAAAAGCATCATTTTTCTCTGCTGTACCTCTTTTAATAAAAGGATTTTTTCTTTTGGATTCTTCTGGATTCAGTCAAAAGGCTGCACTTAAGGACCTACAAGGCCACATGTCACCTTAAGGCTGCAGGTTCCCCACCCCTATAAATGCCTCATCTTCAAAAATCACCACATTGAGGCCGGGCGCGGTGGCTCATGCCTGTAATCCTAGCACTCTGGGAGGCCAAGATGGGCAGATTGTTTGAGCTCAGGAGTTCGAAACCAGCCTGAGCAAGAGCGAGACCCCGTCTCTACTAAAAGTAGAAAGAAATGAATC
>NW_012148419.1:1844268-1845873 GCF_000956105.1 Propithecus coquereli
AAAAATTTAAATAATTTGATCAAGAATAAAAATCAGAGGGGACAGATAACAAACATAGTAAAATAGTAGCCCAAAACCCAACTATATCATGATTATGTCAGTGTTAAGGGCTCAAATAATGTAATTTAAAGACAGAGTGCCAGATTGGATAAAACAGCAAGGACCAATACATTTTAAATGTGCACACACAAATAGATTGAAAGTAAAAGTTAAAAACTAAACTATGCAAATACTAAGTACAAGTAGGATTTAGTGACTTTTAATAAATTTCAAGACAAAAAATGTTAACAGAGATAAAGAAGAACGTTTCCTAATAAAAGGTTTAGTACCTTAGGAAAACATGATAATCATAAATGCCTATGTGCTTAATGACAGAACTTCAAAATTTAAGCAAAAATAGAATTAAGGGGAGAAAAATAGTCAATTTCAAAACCATAGGTGGAGATTAACACCTTCTCTCAGCAAATGATAGGCAACTGGATGAAATATTAGGTCATTAAATATGAAATGTCTGATTTCCAATCAAAAGTGTATTTATTATGTCTCAAAATGAGAAGCAGTACAATTACTCAAAATATGCACCTAAACTGTAGACACAGTTTTGCCATCTTAACGGTAGCTTGTTTATGTCAGCAGCAAAGAAGCCTGGAGAGTGAGTGGTGATGAAATCACAAAAGGCATTTTCCACAGATTGTTGAGAATTGAGTATTTTTCCTTACAAGAAGTGGTCCAAAGCCTGGAAGAAGTGGTAGTCAGTTGGTGCAAGGTCTGGTGAATACAGTGAATGAGAGTTTGCAAGTCTAACTGCCATAGTTTGAGCAGTGTTGTTTGTGCAACATATGGTCAAGCATTGTCTTGCAAAAGGATTGGCCTGTCTCTGTTGACTGCTCTTGGCTGCTTAATTGCAAGCATCCTCATCATTTCATCCAATTGGTTGTAGTAGATATCCGCTGTAATCCATTGACCAGGTTTCATGAAGCTGTAGTGGATAATACCAGTGCTGGACCGCCGAAAACAGACACCATTAGCTTTTTTGGATGAATATTTGGTTTTAGGCTGTGTTTTAGCACTTCATCTTTATCCAACCATTGTGCCCAATGTTTGCAATTGTCAAAAAGAATCCATTTTTCATCACACATAACAATATGGTATAGAAATAGTTCACCTTTATGTTGTGACAGCAAAGGAAAGCTAAGAGGCTTCATGATGATTTCTTTCCTGACACTTGTTTAATTCATGCGTTACCCATCTATCCAGCTTCTTTACCTTGCCCATCTGTTTCAAATGGTCCAGTGCTGTTGGAATAGTAACATCAAACCTTGCTGCTAATTCACATGTAGGCTGAGATGGATTCACTTCCACTACAGCATTCAGCTCATCATTGTCCACCTTGGTCTCAGGTTGCCCACATGGCTCATTTTCAAGATAAAAATCACCAGAACAGAACTTCTCAAACCATCAACGTATTGTGTGTTCATTAGCCACATTCTTCCCAGACGCTTCGTTGATATTTAGAGTTGTCTGTGCTGCCTCGGTTCCACAATAGAACCTATATTTGAAAATAACACAAATTTTTGACTTATCCATGGTTTCACAAAAATTATT
>NW_012148419.1:1849958-1852902 GCF_000956105.1 Propithecus coquereli
TGGTACCTTTCTTTTTGTTGTACACGTAGTAGACAGGAAATATTTTAAACTTTCATTAATTTAAACCTATGTACATTTATATTAATGATCCTCAGTCTTCTCCCCTGTCCGAGGGATATGACATTCTCTTTCAATAACAATGGTCCTTTATTATGATGATTCTTGAGGGTAAGGAGAATGAGGAGACCATGTGCTCTTTGGAAAACCTTCCTCTTCCCTTGGAGAATTGATATACTCCTCAGATCAAAACCATTTATCTATATTAATTTTTAAAAGTTAAGGATTATACCACCTTGCATTTTAGTGCACCATAATTCTTCACAAAATTAAAAAGCTTGAGACAGATTTAACTGTTTCTAACTTTGTCTCATTTCAGAAAACATAAGATTTAAATGTATTGAAAACATTAGATTATTAAATAACATATTTGTCAAAGCTTTTGTTTGTTTCCTGCAGCCAGTTCAGTAATCCATATGAAGAATAACCACTAAACTAGTTATCCATTGCTGTGTGACAAATTATTGCCCAAACTGAATGGGTCAAAACAATATTTATTATCTCATTTGATGAGGTTCAGGGA
Source organism: Propithecus coquereli (assembly GCF_000956105.1). NCBI lineage: Eukaryota > Metazoa > Chordata > Mammalia > Primates > Indriidae > Propithecus > Propithecus coquereli. The sequence goes on from NW_012148419.1 coordinate 1,850,539, forward strand.
TCTGGGAGCTGCTTAGCTGGGTGGTTCTTGGTTTCTCGTGAGCTTACAGTCAAGATGTTAGCCATTTTTGCAATCAGCTGCACGCTTGACTGGGCTGGAAGATTCACTTCCAAGTTCATCACATGGCTGTTGACAGAAGAATTCAGTTCCTCACATGGGCCTCTCCGTAGGGTTTTTCAAAATATGGAAGCTGGCTTTTCAGAGCTAATGAGAGAGAAAGCGAGGGAGAGAGAGAAAAAGGGATACCCCTACCTCCCAAGTTGGAAGTTGCATTGTTACCTAATTTCAGAGGTGACATACTATCGTTTCTGCACAAACCAACTTTGGCACAATGTAAGAGGGCCTTACTTAATGGTGTGACTATCTAGTGAGTTTCCTTAGGTGTCAGGAGGCTGGTTACTGCAGCCATCGAAATTTAATTTTACTGCTTGCCAAATGTTTCCTCTTACTTTTAAGACTTGAACTTTTGATAATAGCACAATAATATGCTTATCATGTTATGTTTTATGTTTTTTCTTGTGTTTAATAGGTGTCCCATCATCCACCAATATCTGCCTTTTATGTTAGTAACCGAAAAGATGGATTTTGCCTTAGCGGTAGTATCCTGGCTAAGTCCAAGTTTTATGGTGAGTTTCCCCTGTCCCAACCTGTACCCTTTCCTGGGAAGTAGTATTTTCTGGTGAGCTTTTATTGAGCTTTTATTTAGATAAGTGTGATGGGCAGTTTTCAGCAAGGAATTTATATATCATTTTAAGTGTCATCTTTTCTTGAATAATGGCCTTTTTCTGCCCATTCATAAATAGAGGTATGGTTCATTTCATGTAAGTATTCATCATATATATGTAAATTCATCACATATATGTAAATTTCATCACAGCCATCACTTATGAAAAGACATAATGAATACCCACTATAGCCCTTTAGCGTATGTATTTCTTTTGCCTTTAGCCCTGCCAATTTTTTTTTGTTTTGTCTCAATGTACCTGAGGAATCAGTCTTTCTATTTTAGTCTTTAAATAGAGAAGGAATCCAAGTATAGTTAGAATACTTGGTCCAGGGTTAATCAGTAATGGTACTGAACCTTGGACCAAATAACATACCTATAAAAATTTGTGAAAGTACAATGGAAAATAGAGAAATATGGTTGTAGTAGGAAACCTTAATATAAAAACTTTAACAGTTCAAACAAATCATGACGAAAGCTATACCAGTAGAAAATATATAACCTTAAATGCTTTTATTTGGTTTTTAAAAATTTTTTAATGGAGAAAAATCAAAGAATTAAATTTTAGCCAAAGAATTTTAAATGTTCAAGAAAAAAATTATTATGGTAAAAATAGGAAAAGTAAAATATGTAAACAGAAATCCAAGGTCTGGTTACCAGAGAGGGTGGTGAACCATAGATAAGTCTGTGACAGGGAAATCAAAGAGTGGATTTTGACCAGGAACATGGTGTATGTCTTTGTTTTCCTTCAAGATGTCTTTTATTCCCCTTGATGTTTGGTTTGTTTTGGCTTTCAGGTTTTATTTCCCTTGATGTTTGTTTTGGTTTGGTTTTGGGATTTTTCACCTTGTTTGTTTGCTTCAGAAGATGATCGCTTATTTTTTTCTAAAGATTACATATATTTCATATTTGGGTTATTTCTTCCCCACTTCACCTCCATCCCTCTAGCACCCTATCCTGACTATAGCATAAATTGCTTTTATGAGTATGTATTCTACCCTTATAGAAATTTTTATTGAGTACCAGATACATAGCTCACTTTCTGGATTACTTCAGCAGTTGGCCTTCTTTTTTCTGTGTTATAGTACAATTTGCATACACCAGAACTATCTGTCCCTTTATAATTTGTAAGAATATACTAAATGCAAAATGAACTTAAGATTGTTAGAATTAATAAATATCTGGTTGAATACAAAAGACATTTTTTTCTTATTTTTCCTTTCAATTTCTTTATAATACATAGTACTATTCAAAACAAAAATATTAACTTTGTTTTGTCAGTTTTATAACATATGCAGATTTAACACATAACAACTATAGCACAAGGGCTGGGAGGACAATGGGCCTAGAGGTTGCAATGTTTTCTATTTTATATAAAGTGGTATAATATTAACTGTAAGTAGACTGAGAAATTTTAAAGATAAGTTTTTGTAATCCCTAAGGTAGTAGTTCTCAACTTGGGGCAGTTTTGCCCCTCAAGAGACATTTGACATCTAAAGACATTTTTGATTTTCACAATTTGGAGATCCAGTAGGTAGAGGCCAAGGATACTGTCACACATCCTGCAGTGCACAGGACAGCCCCCTGCAATAAAGAATTATTGAGCCTAAAATGTCACTAGTGCCACTGTTGAGAAGCCA
>NW_012148419.1:1852952-1854033 GCF_000956105.1 Propithecus coquereli
TGGCAATTGGTTTACATTGTTGTTTTGCCATCTATTGTAAATATGAATTATGTTTTCTAATCATCTCATATTCAGTTATTGGTTGATAAATATGAAAAGGAATTTGTGATATATTCTGTAAAATTTTTGTTTACCATTTTGTTTGATAGGGCTGCTCTTGAAGAAAATCCTTATTTCCGCTTGAAGAAAGTAGTGAAATGGTATTTGTCAGGATTCTATAAGAAGCCAAAGGTAATGTTTATATTTTACTGTCTTTAGCCTTTTATGAGTTCCTTATATTTTATGTAATCTTTAAATTATTAATTAACAGTTACATTACTTGGCCTCTTTGAGTTAGCAAAATTGTAAAATATTTGATTATTTAGACCTGCATTATGATTGAAGTCATTTAATTTTATTTTATATAGATTTCATTTACTGTGAAGTTTTATAAGGAGGATTCCCAGAGGATACAGTTAAACCTGTTTTGACTTATTTAAAGTCTTTTGAATCTTCCATATTTATAATTTGAAACTTGTATGTTTTTTAATTAGGGACTGAAGAAACCTTATAATCCTATACTTGGTGAGACTTTCCGTTGTTTATGGATTCATCCCAGGACAAACAGCAAAACTTTTTATATTGCTGAACAGGTATTAGAAATGCATATTACAGAAATAAAACTAATTTGGAAATTATTGAGATATTTTTATAGAATACATTAATGCCATAAACTCACTGTTGTTTAGCCTTTCTTATTAGTGAACATTTGGTAAGTATTTTAGTAGTAAAATATTTAATGGTAAATATCATATTCCTAAGTAGTAGTATTATAGTCATGGAATCCTTAGACCAAAATAAATCTTTATTTTTCCTTCCTTATCTCCCCCAACCCTTTTTTCTTTTTTGCCAAACCCTTATTTCCAAAACACCTTTTTGATCATGCTCAAAATTCTTTAGTGGTTCTCTAGTTTCAGAATCAAATTTGTACCCATTTGTCTGACATTCAAGGTCCTCCAGATTTTTTTTTTTTTTTTTTTCTGCTCTGTCACCGCCCGGTTAGAGTGTAGTGGCATCATCATAGCTCATTGCAACCTCAAAC
>NW_012148419.1:1863548-1865855 GCF_000956105.1 Propithecus coquereli
TTTAAAGATGCCTTATTTAACTATAACATTAATTATATGTTGTTGATTCATTAATATTGAACTAACAGCCAAGAACACTAAAACTCATGCCTGAACAAAGCTTTAACACATACACATTATTCTCTGTAAGGTACATCACAGCCTTCTTGTACTTGAAAACACTAGATAGCACTTTAGCACTACTACACCTGGGTCCATTTTAAACAGCAAAATCAACAAAAAGCACAAAAATATGAAAAATATGGTACCAAATGTACTGCAAAAGGGGTACTTTTTTTTGTTGACAGCATGAAAGTTGAAACAAGAAGGCAAAGTATTGCCTTGTTTGACCTCAGCTTGGAACGTGTGCAGAGGGTGGCTCAAATTTTTTGCCACTCTGTGCATGTCTGCGAATGACCACAAAAACACTATGGGTGTTGGTATTTTAGTCAGTAGGTGAATTTACAAATATGGAATCTACACATAATGTGGAACAGCATAATGTGATCAGTTTTTACCTATTTATATCGTACAGAACCAACTTTATGTCTATATGATAGATTTTTATTGGATGAATGCCCTTGAATTATATGTTTCTCCTAGAAGGAGAGATTACAAAACTGCTTATTATTAGCCATTGTGTCTCTCTCTCCATTTCTTTTTCTTTAGGAATTCTTTATGGCACAATGACTCTGGAGCTTGGTGGAACAGTCAATATTACATGTCAAAAAACTGGATACAGTGCAATACTTGAATTTAAACTAAAGGTTAGTAGGGAATGATAGTAGGTATCTCCTAATTAAAGGGGAGCTGTGCTATAAATATTGAATAAAGAGCACAGTTTGGTTCCTTAATTAGGACTAAATATAAGAACACAATTCAAGTTAGATCAAGGATAAGTGCATCTAAGGAATGAGGGCAAGGCTGGGTGAATATCTTGCCTGGGGAAAGTCTAAGATAGCTGCCTTGGAAGATTCAAATTAACACAAAGACATCATTTTTTGTTTTTAATTTTAATCAATAAAACTGTTGGTATTTTATAAGAGGTGAGAGTTAAGAAACGATTAGATAGAAATTTCTTAATAAAAGCATTGCTTTACAAAATGGCAGAAGGTATGTATCAACTTTGCTCTAGATGTATACACTAACGCAGAGTTGTATTAGTTACTATTTCTGCATAACAAATTACTCTAAAACTCACAGGCTTAAAAACAACCGTGTTCTGATCCTCGTGAATTCTGTGGATCAGGAATTTGGGCAGAGTATAGTGGGGATGGCTTGTCTCTGCTACAGTGTCTGGGGCCTCAGGAAGACTCGCAGGCTGTGAGTGACTAGACACTTCGGGTCTGGAATCACCTGAAGGCTTATCACTTACTTGACTGATGCCTGGGCTGGGGTGACTAAAAGACTACGGCTGCTAATCCGAGCATCTGTATACGTGGCCTGCCATGCTTGGTTTCCTCATAGCATGGCAGCTTCAAGTTAGATAGACTTCATACTTGGTAGCTTAGGGTTTCCAAGTAAAAGTGTCTGGGTGAGCAAAGCGGAGGCGGCATTTGCCTTCTGTGACCTATCCTCAAAAGCCAAATTATGTCACTTCCACCATCTTCTATTAGTTGAAGAGTTATAAGCCCACCCAAATTCATGGGAAGGATTGCAGACCCTGCTTCTCAATGAGAGAGTGGCAAGGTCTCATTGAAGAACATCATGTGGGCTGGAGGGGAGAAGGGTAGATATTATTGAGGCCATCTTTGGAAATACTGTTTGCCTCAGAGTGAAAGGGAAATTTAAGATCTTTTCACAGTTGTTGTAGGATAGTACACTATGTTCAGATAAAAAAATTTCTATGAACTACAGAATATTTATCACTAAATTGCTCATGTTGATATCTAGGTGATCAGCAGTTTTGCTCTAATTAAAAAGATCTCAAGTATTATTTGATGCAGTGCTCTTTGTTTGGTTTTTCTTTCATCTTAGCAAATTTTTACTTGTGTGGTGATATTATTATTTGAATATCATGACGAAAGAGGCCAAAAGCACATATAACACCTTTAAGTATCATATTTGAGCATCAAAATTTTGTCCCTAAGGAGAGACATCAGTAAGACAATATAGTAACTGAAAATATATTCCTTCTAATTTTGTTTTTTGGAGGGTGTTTTGGCTATATATTTTACTTTGTTTTCTTTTGAAGGGGAGGTGGTGTTATTTCTTTCAATAGATCATTAAATCCCTTAGGTTTACTGAGTTGTTACTGCTTAGTATCACATTGATAAGGGCACAGCTTTGAGAGTTAGGAGAGAACACAGGACCTGAGAGAGAACGGAA
>NW_012148419.1:1865905-1867502 GCF_000956105.1 Propithecus coquereli
ATACAGTGAAAGTATTTTGTTGAATATTCTACATATTTAAAATTTCTTATAACCCTCATAACATAACAAACACATAACGATACCTCTTAAAAGTGCTTGTTTTGTAAGAATGAAAATATGTATGAAATAGGTTTTAAATATAAGGTACTGAATACATGTTTGGGCACATTGAGATTGAGATATTTTTAAAACATTCCATTGTAGATGTCTGGTAGGTGTTGTAAATGCAGTTTGTTCTGAATTGGTTGAATTAGTTTTGTGAAATTTAATAAAGAATACTTATTTCAGGAAACTCATTATCTGCAATATTAGAGGGAGAAGCAAGGTTAACGTTCTTGAATAGAGGCGAAGATTATGTAATGACAATGCCATATGCTCATTGTAAAGGTAAATATTTTCTATACTTGAATTAGATATTCCTTAAACACTTTTAGTAAATGTATATAGCCATAATTTGTTATGTTTTGAGATTGATGGAGTCAGACTTGTGATTTGTTTGAAAGCATACTTGGTTTACATATATATAAGATTATTGCTGTCATATGCTGAATATTTCTGTGGTGAATTAATTCACCTATAACGAACTTTTTATGATATGTACTTTAGTCTGAAAAAACGAATTTATGATACTGGAATTTCTTTGCACTTGCCTTTTGTGCAAATTTTGAAATTTGATGAAATTGCCCATTATTTCAGAATCCTTAAAAGCGATTTTCATTTTCTTACACCACCACCCTTTTTAAAAATTTAATTTACTATTTTTTAATGTACTGAGTCCTTTAAAAAAATTTTCTCATCCCTATTTGGCAATTTCTTAATGTATTATAGTTTTCCCTCATTATTAGAATACAGATAAGGATATTAAATAATAAATGTCATTTACTTACTGCATGCTAGACACCCAACTAGCACCCAGCTATTCAGTGCACTTCACATTTATAAACTCATTTAATCATTTCAGCAGCCATGTAAAGTAGGAATATTATTATCCCTGTTTTATGAATGAGGAAAATAAAGTGCAGAGTGGTTATTGCCTGAGTACACACAGCTAAGATATAGCAAAGTTGAGATCTGAACCCAGGCAGTTTACCTCGGCAGTCGGAACTATTAACTACTTTGCATCAGCTGAAACACTCAGCTTGATCATTATTTGTACCCTCCTTTCTAACCCATTTCTTAAAAATAACTTTTTTGGTGATTATCCTCTATTTTAGGAACTGATTCATGAAAACATAGAAATGATTTAATATGGCTTCATTTCATAGATGAGAAACCTGTGATGGTTAAGATCTTATCCAAGGCCAACCCAACTAGTATAAAAGTGGCCAACTTGTGGCCTCAGGCTAGAGATTCTTAGAGTTTCATGTGTAGTTCTTGAAATAGGCATGAAGTGAAATATCTTTAGTTATGAATTGATAAGTACATATATTTTTAAATTGTATATCATTTGGAATAAATAAAATTATATTCCATATAGATACCCATGCCATACCCAACTAGCAATAGGGAAAAAAAATTTTATAACAATGAAAAGTGTGAAGAAAATGAGATTGTAACTGCTTATGAATGGGCATAGAAAATGATTATTTTTATAAAG
>NW_012148419.1:1875378-1881174 GCF_000956105.1 Propithecus coquereli
AAAGAATTAATATATTACTATACTATAGAATCCCCTTCTAAATAAAGATAATTCTCTACATTAATTTTTAATTTCTTTAAATGTAGGATAGTGAAGTTTTTATTACTGACAAAAAGACTGATAATTCAGAGGTTTTCTGGAATCCAACACCTGACATTAAGCAATGGAGATTAATAAGGCACACCGTAAAATTTGAAGAACAGGGAGATTTTGAATCAGAAAAGTAAGTATACCGTTTTCAGCTAACTTCATGAAGATCAAAGAGTAGTTTTAATCTCTTAATAATATGGTCATTTTCTCACTTTTCTCTCCCTTCTTTCATATTTTAATTTAACAAAAGAGTTTATCATTTGTGGGATGTGACCATATCCTGTTTTGGTGTACATAAATGTCAAATAAATATAACACAAATCTTGTTTTTCTGTAGCTCAAAAACTAAAACTTTCTGTTTTTCCTTTCTCTTCTTATCTGCTTCAATACCTTAAAAACAAAAAAACATTTTTTGTGTGCATTAAATTATAGGACTAATTAGTAATTCTTAGTTTCTACCTGGCAGCTGATTTCTAACCTGGTTTAGGCATGTAGAATTCTAGGTGAAGCGAGTGGTACAGAATCTACTTTTGTTCCATTCTCCGAAACACAATAATGTCACTCGAAAGACAATAATGTCACTGGATGGGCTGGCTTCCAAAGGACTTACATTAGTTGGGTAATTATTAAGGCCATAGTTTCTGTTCTTAAATCATGAAATTCTTGCTAGATCACTTATATTTATTATATACACATTGCCCAATTTTATTCTTATTATATCTCTCCATGTTGGGACAGGGGCACTTCTGTATGAGAGGTACTTTGCTAGGCACTTGATACACATTATGCAGCCTTGTCCTCACTACACGATCCCACGTGTATCATTCTCATGGGGACTCAAGTCTATGTGTACTTTCCCTTCTACACTCAAAATTGAGATTTTCAAAGATGAAACAATATGTATGCACCAGTTCTAAAAATTCTGTTTTAGCCATAATCACATGATGTTCTCCATCCAGAGCTAAGGTTTGCCAAGGCAAATGATAATTTTTGAGGTGTGGATTTAATTCATACTTTAAAGATGAGAAAATGAGACTTAGGATAAGTAACTTTAAATTCACCAGCTAAGAAGTGGCAGATCTAGGATTCAGCCCAAGTCTGTCTGATCCTAAAGCCTTTGTTCTTTCAGTTTTAACATGCTGCCTTCCCAGATGGGTGGGAAATAGATGTTATACTTTTATTTAACAGATGAAAACACTAGTAGGGGAAATCGTTTTACCTCAGTAGACTTTTCTGTTAAATCAGTGGTTCTCAACACTGGCTGCTCATTAAAGTTCCCTGATAATTCATGCATGCAAGATTGAGAAGCACTGCATTACACTAGTGGATCTTTGAGGCCAGTAAATCTTAAACAGTATGTATAAGAATCAGCAAGGAAACTTGTTAAAAGTGTAGATTCTTAAGATCTATTATATTATTCATTATATTCCTACTTCATTATATTCCTACCATCTTGGGTCAGCAACATTGACTACCTTTTGTTTAATAACCCATGTAAGAAATTTTTCTTGCCAAGAAAATTAGTCTCTACTTATGAACAGGTGTCTCTCTACTCAAGGCACTGAATTTTTAAAACTTGACTCATTTCTAAGCATATGAGCATAAGTGTTGTCAAAACCAGAAATCCATATGAGCATTATTTTCTCTCAAGGGGATTCAAGCCTATTTATTCTATATAGATTTGATTTTCTGTTGCTTTTTTAATGCTGTATATTAGACTCTGGCAGCGGGTAACTCGAGCCATAAATGCCAAAGACCAAACAGAAGCTACTCAAGAGAAGTATGTTTTAGAAGAAGCTCAAAGGCAAACTGCCAGAGATCGAAAAACAAAAAATGAAGAATGGACTTGCAAGCTATTTGAACTTGATCCACTCACAGGAGAATGGCATTACAAGTTTGCAGAGTAAGTAATTAAAAACAGTTTATTTCAAACAATATATTAGCATAGTTTGTGGCCTTTATTTCTGGAATATTTGCTAGACGGTTTTTTTCCTTAAGCCATATATATATTAGTGTGAGATTTTAAACTTGATGTTCCATTCATTATAAACTTTATGATAGTATTAATAGCCTATAAAATAAGCTGAGGATCAGATTAGATATGGCCAAATCTTAATATTAGAACTATATATATAATTATTGAACATCTAATAATAGAATAGAAAGTTTTTAAGTTCTTTGTTCAGTCATCAAGCAAATTTTTTTTTTTAATTTTATGTAGCACCCGACCATGGGACCCGCTTAATGATATGATACAGTTTGAAAAAGATGGTGTTATCCAGACCAAAGTGAAACATCGTACTCCAATGGTATGTAGTAAAAAAGTAACTAGATCTGCCAGGTATATAAATTTATTAAATCTTTATGGTAATAAATATTTAAAATTTGTTTCCAAAATTTAAAACTTGGGGTAAGCAAAATGGCAGAGTACACAGCTCTAAGATCTTGTTACTCCAAAGAAACAATTAAAAAGGAGCAAAAGATGTGAATATAATTAATGCCACTTAATTATACACTTAAAAATGGTAAAATTGTTTTTATACATGTTATCACAATTTAAAAATTTTAAATTGTGTTTTTCTTTAACAACCTTAACAGATAGAGACACACACATCATCTGCATTTCCTCCTAAAGGTAGACTTTCCTGATCATGATAAATCTTTGTATATTTCTAGTTGTATTTCTGACTTCCTTTGTCATTTTAAATAAGTTTCTCACCAGTCTTCATCAATCTCCCATTTGAACCTACTCTAAGAATATGGATTTGTATTCTAAATGTTAGAAAACTCTGTCTCTCCAGCATTTGAAGTCATAGTATAGTCTGAATCCAGAAGCTGCCTGCTTATTGTATATTATAGAAATTTTAAGTACATGAATAAGATTTTGCAAAATTATTCCAAGGAATAAGTAATTGGGGATAATTCCTGTTAGAATCGTGGACAGGTAAGAACGTAGTTAAAGACTGGTTGACCACTGTTTTTCTGTTTTTCAAAGCATGTACATTACCTTGTCTTTCTGATTCTAGTTTCTTCTCTTGCGTTTAGGTTTTTATTAATAAATTTCATACTGATGACTAGAATTGCAAAACTGTCAATAGGATAGACTCTAAAGTTTATTATTCTAAGGAAAATTTAGCCCTAGTTGATGGTTTGACATAATTCTCAATCTTGTGCATGCACTTTAAATGCTTTTAGTAAGTTTAAATAATGCTCTGTAAAATAACAGTATCATTTCTATTCATTATAAGATGTTTTCTGTATTACCCAAATATGACTAAAAGTAAATAATTTAAATAACTTTATTGGAAACCCAGCATTGTTCAAGGAGAATGTTTCTAATATTGGGAACAAAATAAAATGATTTATAAACGCTATTACTTAACATTCTACTGGTAATACTAGCTGATGCAGTCAGAGAAGTTGGGGGATCCATATTCATATTTGTGTGTGCATAAAAATATCTCTGGATGCAAACTAATAGTGGTGGGTATCTATTTACTGGGTTAGACACTGGGTGTGTAGAAGTCAGGAATGAAGAGGGAAACCTCTTCATTATATGTTTTACTTTTTGATGTTTGTGCCAAATTGTTTCCTATTAAAATAAAGATAATTTGATTACATGAGTGCATCCCATCTTGTTAAATTTTAGACTGTTTCATCTTTGTCTATATTTATGAATATCATGCCTATTAACAGACAACTTTTGACAGTTTTGACAGACAAAATACAGTGCAAATTCACATAATATTGATATTTTTTTTCCTTCAGGTTAGTGTCCCAAAAATGAAACATAAGCCAACCAGGCAACAGAAAAAAGTGGCAAAAGGATATTCTTCCCCAGAACCTGATATCCAAGACTCATCTGGAAGTGAAGGTAAAAATATTGCAGATGCTTCACTTTAAGAGTCTAATTTTTGAGAAAGATATTACTGTACTACATTTAAGGTATGAAATGGCTTTTTATATTAACTCAAGAAGATATATAAGAGTTTTGGTAGGGGCAAGGACAGAGAGTACAAAAGCTGTTCTAGATCACAGATGAGCTGCAAGACCACCATGAGGTAAAGGCAAGGGAAATGAAAAAAGGGGAGACATGCAAATAAGAACTACACTGTAATAGTAATTCTTATGCCTTATTAGCTTCTGAAAAATTGTTGATGGTTCCTTAGGCTGAATTCAGGAAGTATTTTTTAAGCTTTGAGCTTAGTTCCATGCTTCAAAAAAGTTTTTCATTCCTGGAGTAAATTATTGTAGTATTTGGAAGTCACAGGCAAGTAAAAATAAAACTATATTAAAAACTTACGGACTACTAGATTAAATAATATGCCATTTCTTGTTCAAGTCAGATAATGTGTAAACTGTCTTGAACTACAATTGAGATATAATCAAGAAAAGACTAAGGTAATGTCTGAGACATTGTGAGAAAATTAAAAAAAACTTTAAGCCATAATCTCTATTAAGTTTACACTAAGCTGGGGAGTCCATTTTCACCTACAGGGATAGTACTAAAAGGTGAATAAATGGTAAATAGCAGGAAATTTGTAAATGGTAAGGGATAAAGAGTTTAAAGGAGAGGGAGCTCAATTCAATTTTAGCAAAGGTTCTTAGAAGAACCCTGATGCCTGTAATCCTAGCACTGTGGGAGGCTGAGGCAGGCAGATTGTTTGAGCTCGGGAGTTCAAGACCACCCTGAGCAAGAGCAAGACCCTGTCTCTAGTAAAAAAAATAGAAAGAAATTAGTTGCACAGCTAAAAATATATAGAAAAAATTAGCCGGGCCTGGTGGCGCATGCCTGTAGTCCCAGCTACTCAGGAGGCTGAGGCAGGAGGGTTGCTTGAGCCCAGGAGTTTGAGATTGCTGTGAGCGAGGCTGATGCCACGGCACTCTAGCCTGGGCAACAGAGTGAGACTCTGTCTCAAAAAAAAAACTTTAAGCCATAATCTCTATTAAGTTTACACTAAGCTGGGGAGTCCATTTTCACCTACAGGGATAGTACTAAAAGGTGAATAAATGGTAAATAGCAGGAAATTTGTAAATGGTAAGGGATAAAGAGTTTAAAGGAGAGGGAGCTCAATTCAATTTTAGCAAAGGTTCTTAGAAGAACCCTGATGCCTGTAATCCTAGCACTGTGGGAGGCTGAGGCAGGCAGATTGTTTGAGCTCGGGAGTTCAAGACCACCCTGAGCAAGAGCAAGACCCTGTCTCTAGTAAAAAAAAATAGAAAGAAATTAGTTGGACAGCTAAAAATATATAGAAAAAATTAGCCGGGCCTGGTGGCGCATGCCTGTAGTCCCAGCTACTCAGGAGGCTGAGGCAGGAGGATTGCTTGAGCCCAGGAGTTTGAGATTGCTGTGAGCGAGGCTGATGCCACGGCACTCTAGCCCAGGCAACAGAGAACCCTGATGAATTATTATGATTTCTAATGGATTTATAGCAATCTAGGCTTGGAGGGGTGGGATAGGGGAGCATACTGGAATTGTAGAGGAAAATGAATAAAGATTTAAATAAAGATGTAAATAAGATTCAAATAAAATGAATAAAGATTTAAAAGCAGGAGTCACATGGTACATGGCTGGGTGCTAAGAGGGAATATTGGTTGTAGCGTTGTTGTTTCTATTTTATAGGAAACTGAGACACAGACTTAACCTGCCCAAGGTCACATACCCTTAAGGGCGGCGGGTGAGGGGGGAGAGAGAGAGAGTGAGTG
>NW_012148419.1:1881802-1925684 GCF_000956105.1 Propithecus coquereli
TATTTGTATTATGCTAATCTCGAAGCTACAAAAACTAATGCCTAGGGAAATTTTTATGATACAGGACTCATTAAGTTGAACTATAGATTGTGTTTATGATTACAACTTCATTCTAAATGTCTTTTTAGCTCAATCAGTGAAACCAAGTACAAGAAGAAAGAAAGGGATAGAACTGGGAGACATTCAAAGTTCCATCGAATCTATAAAACAAACACAGGAAGAAATTAAAAGGTAATATATACTGACATTGGCTATTCACTTGAGTCCAGAAGGAGTAGTTAAGAATCCTGTTACGTAGGAAATCATATGCAAACTTTACATTTCTATAACATTGCTAAGCTAAAATAGAACATTGGCCTCTATCATCTGACGTCTGACATTTATGAAATTCTTCCAGCACTAAAGTACTGGAGGCAAGGGGGAGGTTGTTTATTCTCTGGGAGAGTACAAGTGGTATTTGCTTCATGTTATTGCAGTAGCGTGCTAGGAATGTAGCTGAATTGAATGTGGAGGTGGGGTTGTTTCTGAGAAAGTCAATTAACAAAGGCTCTACAGTCCCTTTTGTGCATGGCTAATATTTAATTGGAATGTACCAGTTGTTGAAATACTGAAATACTTCCATAACAGTGGGTAAATAGTCACTGCTAGAGACCTTTGAGTGCTCTTGCAGTCCCAGACTCCTCCTACACATCACCCCATGATCCAGCAACTAAAGGTTATTAACACTTAGGGAGTTTTCTTAGAGAAGGGCTCCTGATCCTATTCCATTGCTAAGGCTAGCATGAGTGCAGTTGGTTGACTCCCATGCTATATCAGTTGTCAAAGAAGTTTACTATTAGCCCAGCTGCTTTTATGTATTCGGCACTCAGTGTTAGATGTTCTTGATGATTTTTAAAAAAAGAGAGAAATTTTCTCTGTTCTTGGAGACCTTGTGGCTTAAATTTAGTTGCTATTTTCATATACAACCTTGTCTCCTGTCATTCCCCTGCACCCATCTCATGCTCTAGTCCTATGATACTCCTTACATCTAAGAACATGCTGTGCTATCTCATCTTTGGACCTTTGCCCACACTGAATCCACTTAATTGCCCTTCCTCTCACCTTGCCCATCAAGAATAAATCCCTGAGTTTATTCAGAATTAAACTCAAATGCCAACCTTATTTATAACATTTTTAATCACTTACTCTTCCCTATAGAGTTAATTAATCCCTCAACTCAGCTTGCATAGCTCCCTATACATACTCCTTTTGGGTACTTAATACACTACAGACTTGTTATTGTGTGTATCCGTCTACCCTGAAGGGGTCTAAAGGACTATGAACTCCTTTAGAGCAGGGAGCATGTTCTTTGCTTCTTGGTGTCATCAGCCTTATATAAAGCGTTCAAGTTTACTAATTTAATTATATGTAAAAATTAATTAGCCTACTTGATTGTTTTGCCTCCTTTCTTTCTCTTTAAAATTTTTATACTGGTAAAACACTTTAAGAACAGAAATCCACGAAAGAAACTGTGCTTCCCTAATCAGCATTTTTTTTAAGCTAGAGTGGGTGACATGAGGATAGTGTAAGCTCATTTTATGACTAAATTAACATTGTATTTTTGTTAGCATATGAAATGCCCATAGAGCATTCTTCAAGTTGGGAATATTATGAAATCTATTTAATATTTTTTCCTGGGGAATTTAGGATTTTCTTCTACCTCCACCTCTATCTCTGTAAAGATAGTGAGCCAATGAAGAAGCAAAATTTCTGTTTTAAAACCACTGTTATAACAGAGAAGGTTGATACGTTTCTATATCGTCAAACTTTAAGAATTATGTTTGATGCATATGATTAAGTAATATGCTTGGTACAATGTGGAATTTAAACAAAGCCTAATAATGGCTTCACAAAGCATAATCAGTTCCCTGTTTGGGTAGTAGTAATTGATTGAACTAGTTACTTTAGATAATGTAATTAAATGCTCTGTGAACATAAAATGTCAAATTGTGAGTTCTATGCTAACATTTTTGGCAAATCATTCTAAAATTTATTGTTGCTTATTTTTGTAGGAATATTATGGCTCTTCGAAATCATTTAGTTTCAAGCACACCTGCCACGGATTATTTTCTGCAGCAAAAAGACTACTTCCTCATTTTCCTCCTGATTTTGCTTCAAGTCATAATAAACTTCATGTTTAAATAGAAGTTCTCTACAGTTGAATCAATGAACTGTAAAGATCAGATTTGGCCTAGGACCAATGTTCAAGTTGGCTTGGTCTTTATTAAAACATCACAATATTTCTAAAACAAAAACACCTAGGAAATAAATATAGAGGTGTTGACCTTTAATATCTTTTATCTTTAACCTGAAACAAGAGCTATCCTATTTGGTTATTAAAGTGACCTGTGTATTAAGTGCCAGGACATTCGTAGCTTTTGTGAGAATGTGTCTACATGTGAGCATAATAAATCCACATGTATACACAATTGTCTCTTATGTACTCTTACCTGATAGTAGTCTTTGTATTCTATAATATGTTCTGAGATACGTTAACATTGTTCATAACAAAAATGCATCAATCTTATAATATATGTATAGTAATCTATTTTCTTCATAAAACAGGCACAAAGCTTTTATCAATAAGGAATTACAGACTGAGAAATGATGGAATAATAGACATGATTAATTCAATACACTGTACTGTTAAAATAATTTCCAAAGCACCCAGCTCAATTGTCTTCTTAGAAATAGCAAGAAAAACGTGTGAATGGTCAGTGAATATATTGAGAGAGACAGGTGGCAAATTGCTTTTTAAAAAGTTTACACAGATTTTTTTTTAACCCCTAGAATTTAATGTTTATAGAAACAGGTATATATGTACTTACGTGTATATCAATATTAAAAAACTTGTACGCAACTACTTGGATTGATTACAATACCAGTTTAAGCACTTGTTAAAAAAAGTGTGGTCAAAATTCACTGTTTTTTAATGTTTTTTTAAGTCAGCTGGTCCATAACTTAGGCCAAATTCTAGAGATGTTTAAAGGGCATATGAAATGCTGATAATTCATGTTTTTTTCATTATGAAAAATTTATTTTAGCTTTCATTTAGACCCTAATGTGTTCAGTGAATAAGTAGAATAAAAAAATTATAACTACTATTTTACTTCAAAAGCCAAAAAGAGAAAGGCAATAAGACACTGTATGGTGGCCTTTATGTGTACATTAAAATTGGTTTCTTTAAAATGTGCAATAATTTGAACATCTGAGAAGATTATCAAGTTCTGAAGTTTAATTCTTTATTATCCCCTTTTGTTCTTAGTAACTTCCTTCTGTGGTAAAACCACAATTCTTTAAGATTCCTTTTGTTCAGGCTCAGGCACACTTTTTCCTAAGATTTTGTTTGTTTGTTTTTTCAGTTTAATTTTTTGACATTGTGTTTTTACATACATATTTGTAAGTCCTCAAGAGCAAGTTTTGCCAAGAGCAGTTAAGTTTAGGAACATATTGTCTTAAAATATGTCTTAGAATCCTGAAAGTATAGATTTTGAAATAATTATTAATTAAAATGAAGGTCAGAGAGAGGAATTGCTCTGGCCACATTTGCCTTTGACTAAGAAGAGACTGTGAGACACTAGTAAAACTACAATCAACTGTTTATGCTGTGATAAATATAAAATCAAAGGATTATTGCTAAATTATGAAAATTAAAATAAAAAGAGCCTGCTTTTTTCCCCTAACCAATATAGCTGTCTTAAGTACGCTTAGGTTTCTATGAAGAACCATTTCCCATGTTTCGTTGACAAAATAATGTTGTATTTTATATGTGCATGTGAATTTATTTTTTAAATTGATAAAAGCATAAATAAGGTATACTTATAGCCAGTATTCTCATGACTACATTGGAGTGAGTGGTTTTTTTGTTATAGTTCATATTTGTCAATATAATTTTTGTATTCACATTCTGTTACCAATGTTATGCTCAACTGCCTATTCGTTGATATATGATAGTTTGTAAATATTGTACAATTTGATCTTTTTTATGGTTTAAATTAGTATTTATATTACATATAACTTGATTGGCTGATCACAAAGTAATTTCATCATTAAACCCTGAAAACTTAAAAATTTTTGTGACCCACCTCTTAGGGTTTTGGTCTTATCCTCTTGTTTGTTATTTTTATTTGGTCAAGATGATGTTTTATTTGTATGGGTGTCTTCTAAGATTAGAAAGGTATTTTCTTTATTTAAAAAAAAAAATTCTTTTAGGGCAAATGTTATGGATTTTTACCCAAAGAGTCAAAAACTATTTCATAAGAAAGAGCAGGGTTATTCATGACTGTTTTTTAATACACTAAAAGCATACGTCTAATCCAATAGTCCTTTTAATGCTTTTAGTTGTATGAATTCCTTTCTATGAACTGAACACAAAACTCAGGAATTGGTGGTTTAATTTTAGATCAGTGCTTCTACTAGGATTAGTATGTGAATCTTTAAAACACATAGTTAATTTTGTATTTAGCCATAGTATGTAATTGACTTTGAATGTTCTTTACCTGAGAGTAATCTTCCTTCACACATGGATTCATAATGTGATTTACAGTTTCCAATTGTCTGAGAGCCTCATAATGGTTTCTAGGATTTATAGCTTTATGACCAGTTTTCTTCAAACGTTTATCAAAATTTCATTTTCCCACATGAAAACTTAGATGAGTAATTATTGATCTTTCTTAGTTGTTAAATTACTATGCCATCAGTTATCCACCATTTAGTAAGAGATGTAGCTGGCCAAGGATAAGGCAATAAATAGGGCATGTGAAATGTTAAGTAAGTTTCAGCAATAGATATTTTACTTGTATTTCATGTCAGTACTTTTTTGTATTAATTATAAAGGTACAGTGTAATCTTTGTCATAGCTCAGTTGGCAACTGCATTCCATTGAAAAGTTGGCCTTGTAAAATACAACTGTCATTTAGTGTTCACGCTTTTGTGCCTTTAAGAAAATATTTTTTGTCATTTTTATGTTACAGAACTATAATAGGATTCAAAGTGTTTATAGGCTTAATTGTCATAAATGGGTCATTTCTCTGTGTCACTTTATTTCCTTTTATTTAGCTATAGTATATTTAAACAGTAATGCTGTACTTTTATAAGGGTTTGTCTATTTACCTCTTTCAAATATATTCACTCTCAGACATCATTAAAGTAGACTTGTCAGATTATTCTGAGTATTGTAAACAGTGCCTTTTCAATGGAATTTACACTGTTTTGGGTGTCAACTTGTGCCACATACACAAAATTTTGTGGAAGGCAGTTTTAACTTTTTGAAGAATATCTTAAGCAAAATTTAAGACAACAAATATATAAAATTCCATTTTTCCAGTGTTCAGCATTTCTAGTGAGCAATGAATATTTTTGTTTTTTTGTTTGAACATACGGTGATGATGGTATTGATGAGCCATACATTACAGATTATTTTGAATTATGTTAAATGTACAGAAGTAGAATATTAGCATTTACATCAAATTTTCCAATTTGAACCAATAGGGGAAACCACAGAAATCAGTAAGTTTACATTTCCATTTCTATCTTATTTGACTAAGTGGAAAAAGAGATTCTTTAAAATGTATAACCTGCCATTATTATGTAATTTGGTTTCCTTTTGTTCTCCCTATCATGGGAGTTTAGTGTATTTAATTTATTTTGTCACTGTTAACATACTGTTTTTGTTAGTGTTTAATTGAAGATGGACTGTTAAAACCGTATAGGACCAGTGTCTTATCAACATGATTAACATAGTTAGAAGAGCCACAAGAAACCCATGACAAATGAATGTGAATATACTTTCTAAAATATTTAGAAAAATTTCTTTATGCATTTATCATGTAAAATTATTTTAGTATTGCAATATCAAAATTTTTCATTTAAAGACAAAATGCCATGAAACATTTGAACTGATGAGCCACAGAACTTCAGCTGAATTTTTTTTCACTTTTTAGCATGCTAAATATACATCTAAGTTCAAATATTGTTTAATGGCCATTTATAAATTCAGGCAGTACCACTGGTCAGTTTTGTATGACAGAGTTAAAAGTATGTTATCTGCAGTTTAAGTACAGCACACTGTCAAATTCTTTTCCTTAAGGTGCATAGTAAATGTACAGATAGTCATAGGCTACTGTTTTGTAATGTATTACATTTCTAATCTATTATTCCTAACCTACTATAAATGTTTGCAGAGAGAAAAGAATTTTTCTAATCTGTAAAATGCTGACTTCTACAAGTAAGCATTCTAAATAAAATTTTTAAAAAGAGCAAACTGTGATCAACTGACTGTCAATATAACATGGTGACTAAATTACTTAGTCCTGATTTTAATTTTTTTCCTTTTTTTGTGGGCAGAGCTGCAAAGGATGGTGAAGGGCTTGAAAGGAATTTAACAGAATCCCTAAAGTATGCTTTACTTGGTACTTTATATTCATTCTCAAATAAACTCAAAATAAGTGGAAGTTAGCTAGATTTTATGCATGAAGAATCTGAGGCTCAGAGAGGTTAAATGATTCCAAAAGCTACACAGCAAGAGTGACAGCCCACTCTTAGTGTAAGAGTAAGAGCACAAGTGTGAGTCCATGTCTCCACAGTACACTTAAATAGAACTCTGATAGCAGCACTTCGCTTTTAAATGTTTGGAATAAACCACTGCTTGAATCTATATTGAATAACATACCCCTCTGTGATGAATAGAACCAGAAGAAAGCATTACTATTAAACTAACATATACACTAAACCCATGGGAAAGAGTTTTTCCCCCTCAAATCACCTTTTAGTCCGTACTGATGAGTCAACATCAGATGAGCTCCAAGAAGTCCATTCTTTGGTTTTCCTCCACCCTCCTCCTTTCCCATTCTTGCTCGCCTATCAGGGTCCAATTGCTTCTGGCTGTCGTTGGTTCTATCAATTGGGGAGCGTGGAAGGGAGGGGTGGGACTACAGGTTTCTTCCGTCATGGTCATCTGAATAAAGAGTAAGGAAAACAGCCCCTCACTGCTCAACCCCAATGAAACATCTGCAAGATCATTTACTTGCTAATAGTGATATGTTTTGACATGTTCTGTGTTGTGCCTTGTAAACATTCTCTACCTCCTGAAAACCGTATGCTATTTTTCTTTTATAATATATGTTATCGCCATTTTTTTAAAGATGAGAAAAGAGGGGATCAAAGAGGTTACTTACTGAATGTCACAAACAAGTAAATGGCAGAGCTAACCCAGGTCTGAATCCAAAGCCCATACTCTCCTTAAGTGTCTGTGTGTTTTAATACCTGAAATAGTATGTTCTTTGGATTGTATCCAATAATCTTAGGCCGCTGTTTTTAAAGCATACTACTGATCACCAATGTAAATAATGGATTTAAGTCTTTACATCTATCATTTCTGCTAAAGAAAAGGTAACTGAGTTGTGGTGGCTGGAGTTACACTGATGCCTGAGCCCAGGAAATGTGACAAAGCCCCCTGCAGCAGACAGAAAGCCTGCAATTCATGGCCGTGGCCAGGCTCTCACCATCTGTTCTGCACCTAGAAACTGCTTTTGTGATGGTGAGAAGAGTTGATGGGCAGAATGTGGACAGCGTGAATCCAAGGCAGAGGCTTTGTCAGAAAATAAGCAGCTTCTGGCGGGTGACGGGAGCCAGCCGAATTCTACCCGCGGTGCCCGTTCCCACCTTCACCCAGGCCCCACTACTGTGTTGACTTCGGAGGAAGTTTCCTGGGACACTAGGGGATTTGGGAGCAGCTGATGCTACTAGAGGGAAATGAATTCACCCAGGAAGCCAGGGAAAGGCTTAGGGTTACCGCTCGAGGCACAGCTCCTAGAAGTCGCTGCCTCCTTATTTTTGCGGACTATGGGCCGGCAACCCCCAACCCCGACAGAGCTGCAGGGCTTTCCCGCCAAGCGGTCCGAAAAGCAGCCGGCTCACCCAACCCAGAGGCCGTGCTACCCCTGCTTCCGCTTTGGCTCCTGGCTTCCGGTTCCTCCCTGCCCCTTCCGTTTCCGGCCGCGCTCCGCCCCTTTCTTGGATGCGTCCTGTTGTTCCGCTTTCTGGGGATGAGAAGCGGCCCAGACCCGAAGTTCTATGGCCGCCGCAGGATCTGTGAAGGCGGCGTTGCAGGTGGCCGAGGTGCTGGAAACCATCGTGAGCTGCTGCGTAGGGCCCGAGGGGCGGCAAGTTTTGTGTACGAAGCCCACTGGCGAGGTGCTGCTCAGCCGGGATGGAGGCCGCCTCCTGGAGGCGCTACACTTAGAGCATCCCATAGCCAGGTACCCGCGTCCCACACTCTAGCCCATAGCTGGCACCCTAGGCCATCTCCTTGAACCCCTTGCCCCATCCTGAGGCTGAGTACCTGGAAAAACTGACCTCGGATGACACCAGTGTGCGTGCGCCCCTAGAGCCCTGCCCAAGGGAACACTCTTTGGACCCCAAATCTTATTAACTCCCAAGAACACTTTTCACCCCGCCCAACCCTAGGATCTTGGAGTAGAACAAACGAACTTGAAAAAGCTCAAAGTAAGGATGTGTATCAAAGGGGCAGTATTCTTATTTTATGCCTATAGCTGTGAAAACATGTTTTTAACTTGATTCAGATGTAGGAAGTCAGCCTTCTGAAAATCTGAGTTCCTTTATTTCCGTTTTGTACAGGATGATAGTGGCCTGCGTTTCCAGTCATCTCAAAAAAACAGGAGATGGTGCTAAAACATTTATTATTTTTCTTTGCCATTTGCTTAGAGGACTTCATGCAGTCACAGACAGAGAAAAGGATTCTTTGATTTGCAAAAATATTCAAACCCATGGAAGGCACTGGAAAAATTGCTGTCAGTGGAAATTTATTTCCCAAAGTCTTCTAATGTTTCAGACACAAGTATTAGACTGTATTATGGACCAGTACTTAAGTAGACACTTTTTGTCTATCTTTTCTTCTGCTAAAGAGAGAACATTGTCAAGGAGTTCTTTAGAATTGCTCTTAGAAGCATACTTTTGTGGAAGAGTGGGAAGAAATAATCAGAAATTTATTTCACAATTGATGTGTGACTATTTTTTCAAGTGTATGACTTGCGAAAGTGGGATTGATGTATTTGAGTTAGTGGATGACTGTTTTGTAGAGTTAAATGTTGGTGTCACTGGTCTTCCTGTTTCAGATTCCAGGATTGTAGCTGGGCTTGTGCTTCACAGAGATTTTTCTGTGTACTGCCCAGCAGATGGTGACATAAGAATAGTGATGGTAACAGAAACCATTCAGCCTCTTTTTTTGACTTCTGGATCAGAATTTATTCTAAATTCAGAAGCACAATTTCAAACATCTCAGTTTTGGGTTATGGAAAGGACAAAAGCAATAATGAAACATTTACATAGTCAGAGTGTAAAATTGCTCCTATCTAGTGTGAAACAACCAGATTTAGTTATTTATTACGCAGGACTGAATGGCATATCAGTGGTGGAGTGTTTATCATCAGAAGAAGTTTCTCTTATCCAGAGGATCATTGGTCTTTCTCCATTTGTACTACCACAGGCCTCTTCACAGTGTGAAATCTCCGACACTGCTTTGGTGAAATTTTGTAAACCCCTCATCCTTAGATCCAAAAGGTATGTTCATCTTGGCTTGGCTAGCACACGTACGTTTATACCACACTGTATAGTTCTTTGTGGACCAGTGCAAGGTCTTATTGAACAACATGAGGGTGCTTTACATGGAGCATTTAAAATGCTTCGGCAGTTATTTAAAGATCTTGATCTAAATTACATGACTGAAGCCAATGACCAAAACGACACTTCAAGTCCTCTTATTTCTAAAAATAGTAGAGAAAGTAATCAATTACCAGAAATTGGTAATGGCTCACTACAAAGTCCCCGTCAGGACACAGCTGTAAAGAACAAAGATAAATTGGAAAAAACTCAAACATATTTAATAGTAAATTCAAATTTAGTAGTTTCAAATGTAGAATTAGAAATGTATATTCCATGTTCAACAGCAAAACTGACACCAACAGGTACATTCCAAACAGATGAAACACTTAGATGTTTATCTTTGGGAAAAAACACAATAATCGACAACTGTGAACCATTAATTGAGAGTAATTCCACTGTTAATTCAATAACAGAAAACACTAGAATAGAAATTTCTTATGAAAATTTACAGGTCACAAAAATTGCTGGAAAGGACAGCATGTTACCAGTGAGATGTGAGTTACCGGATATGTGTACTTCCCAGAGTTACTATTCCTCATCAATGCCAGCAGGTTGTGTTTTGCCAGTAGGTGGTAATTTTGAAATCTTGTTACATTACTATCTTCTCAATTATGCCAAAAAATGCCAGCAATCAGAACAAACCATGGTTAGTATGATAGTAGCTAATGCACTTTTAGGCATTCCCAAAATCCTTTATAAATCTAAGAAAGGAAACTACAGCTTTCCACAAGTATATATAAGAGCTCTCCATGCACTGCAAACCAATCAACCCTTAGTAAGCAGTCAGACAGGTTTGGAATCAGTAGCTGGTAAATACCAGCTACTAACATCAGTTCTTCAGTGTTTGACAAAAATATTAACCATTGATTTGGTAATCAATGTTAAGAGACAACCTCAGAAAGTTTATGATCAAGATTCAGAAGATGAACTATAACATCAGAAGGTTTTTATTAATCAACCATTTATTTTTTTGAGACAGCGTCTTGCTCTGTGTTAGGCTGTGTAGGTTTAGGGGAGGACATTTCTTTTTTTTTTTTTAACAGAGTCTCACTGTGTTGCCCGGGCTAGAGTGCCGTGGCATCATCCTAGCTCACAGCAACCTCAAACTCCTGGGCTCAAGCGATCCTCCTGCCTCAGCCTCCCGAGTAGCTGGGACTACAGGCATGCGCCACCATGCCCGGCTAATTTTTTCTATATATTTTTAGTTGTCCAATTAATTTCTTTCTATTTTTAGTAGAGACAGAGTCTCGCTCTTGCTCAGGCTGGTCTTGAACTCCTGAGCTCAAACAATCCACCCGCCTCGGCCTCCCAGAGTGCTAGGATTACAGGCGTGAGCCACCACGCCCCGCCAACATTTCTTTATAGTTCCTTTTTACTTTTCTATATCTTTTTGTTCCATCTCGCCTTTTTCACTTTTATATATTTAGTTCATGGAATCATTTATTCTCAGACTTGAATGGGGTCTTCAAATGTCATCTTATTTTAATTGTTATAATATAAATGTTAATTTGTTTTATTTAAAATTTTTTCCTACTCAATTTGTAAAGCATTAAGTAAAAATATCAAATTTTTTTTCAAAAAAGATATAAATTAAGTTAGTTTTTACTTTTATGTGACCCTTGGTTTATTTCCATTTTATTCGGAAAAACTTGGATAGATTTTCACCATCCGTATACCATTGAAAATGTGTTACCAGAAATATGACTGTGCATCATGAACTCATTTTCATCTTTGTAGTTAAAAGTTAATACCAGAAAGAATATGAAATTCATACTTCGTTTTTCTCCTGGTCCCTAAAAGCTTGTAAAGATATTTTATGTGTTTGATAGTTTTTCTTGTATTTGGTGCATAGCCAGAATTCCATAGTAACAAATTTGACAATCTTATTTCTGATGTGAATTTGCAAATGTTCTTATTTTATTGTAAAATCTTATAAATGCAAATAATACTTGCCTCTAGCCATAGATAAGAACAGTATCTTCTACTTTTAGCAGTTCTCTGTAACACCCAAAACAGTGCTGTTTATACCAAGTATTCAGAATTGCTTATTGAATAAAACAAGTGTTATCTTTAATCTGTTCCTCTAAATACATGCTTCCAATCTACTTATTCAACAAATTCTTATTTAGTTGGGTTGGGGTTGAATTTAGGAAAACTGAAGAAAAAAACTTGAATTACAGTTGAATAAGTAGTGACTAGTAATGTATTTGAAAAAACTGTAACATCCTATCATGATCTTTTGTATTAAGTATACTTTTGCTTTTAAAGATTTATGCTATGATACATTATTTTGTTTCTGTGAACATGAAGAGAATAAATTAACTCTGCTTCCTTTACTGAATTCATAGATGAATGAACCTACTTTAAATGGCTGTATAATTTTTTCCTTTTTTCTTTCTGTTTTGTTCTTTTAATTGCCTGTCAGGTCATTTTGCTTTATTTTGTTGTTGTTGTTGCTGCTGCTGCTGCTTTAAGCACTCCTCCATCACTGAAAGCATATAAAGGCTTTTCCAGGCATGCCCAAGTGCTTTGCAAATGGCAAGCATTTAATAGATATAGTCATGAGTCCAGTAGCCCTTTTGTATTTTCGGAACCTGGTCAGATATCTTGCACACAATAGATATCCAATAAGTGTCTGTTGAGGACCTATTTGATGAATGAATTAGCCCATTTGGTCGTCCATAGATGAGGTTATAATTATTTCTATAAACTTTCAGGGGCAAAGGATCTATTTTGGGGAGAAGAAGCAGAACATGTAGAACAGATCTACACAAAGTAATCTTTTTTCTTTTAATTAAGAAAATCCCTCAAAATGATGGTAAAGCTTTCATAGGTTATCCTTGTTTACAGAATAACACTGGGGAGTTTACATCAGTGAGTTAGATACCAGAGCACTTTTAAACATGTAATTACATTATAATTATACTCTCAACCACAAAGGATTTGAGGTGACCTACAATAAAAACAGACCAAAAATAAAGTAGACCTCTTTTACAAAAAAACAAAACAAAACACACACACACACACACACACACACACACACACACACACACATACACACATACAATTATGGTAAAATATGAATGAAAATTAAAGAATCAGGACCAGGGAAAATGTAAAGACAATTTAAGGTTAAGATCATGTTCCTATTTTCTTCTGCTGCTTAATGAATAATCCCAAAACTTGGTAGGTTTGGATCATTATATTACTTGTTATGCTTCTGGGGGGTGACTAGGCTTAACTGGACAACTTCCTCTCTATTCTGTTGGTTGAGGAGTCATAAAGGTCAGCTGAGGTTCGAGGGAGGAGAAGAAGACAGGTCCTACCACTCATTAGGAAGAATGTCTATGTCACATTGTAAGAAGACTACATGGGATGGGATATATTGAGGCGGTATCTTTGGAAAATACAATCTGCAACACCATGGGAGGGAAAAAAGACAAATATGCATTAACGTCTCACCTGAGTTTTTTATTGTTTTCTGAAGTTACATGTCAATCCGCCTCCCACAGACCCATTTTCTCCAATAGCCTTTAATGGACCTTCTTATTTTTTTCTCATTAGGCCAGCACAAGCCATTTTTATCTTCAAAACAATAGGCATTAAACAGTTGAACTTGAACATCCTTGAACTGTGTCAGCCAGGGGAGCTATTTAATCATGTTATACAGGAAGTGTCCAGACTAAAAGGAAAGGAAGAGAAGAATGCAATTTGATCCTGAGCTTTTATCAGAAATTGCTCATCCCCACACAGAAGGAGATTGTCTTTCCCATCAACACAGCTCATCAGAGAAGACAAACTACAGCTCACGAACCATACATAAGTGTGTATATATAGTTACTTATTGCAACTCTGTAATAGCGAAAGATTAGTAACCACCTAAACTCTAATGGATACATAAGCTAAAAAGCATAGGGGCAGTGATTTTGCTGGGACAAACAAGGGTTGGGAAAAGGTGGAAAGGAGATTTCCCATTGTATACTTAGTCACTTTGATTTTTGAACCAGGTGAATGCTACCTATTTAAAAATTTTTAAAAATAGATTAGAGCAAGCACACACAGAATGCTCCCCAAATAGTATTGTAATAAGGGCCCTGATCTAAGGAAATGCAAAATCATTATGAAAGAAAAATTATGTGAGAGACACCATGACAAATTAGTAGAACTTTGAAAATAAAAGAAAAGGGATAAAGCCAAAGAAGGGAATATTTTCTTAGCTATACCTGGCGTAGGGTTTTCTCACCAGTTTTGTAGATGTGAGACCATGCTTGCTTGGCAGGCTGCAAAGAAATGTGAGGTAAGGAAGGGTGCTGACAAGCAGTGTAGCGTGTATTTCCTTGGGGAATTTCCACAGTCCCAGGTCTGCTTCCCCTTATGCAGACTCACCATCAGGTTCTTGTCAGCACTCTGATTGTGTTCTGTCTCAGGGTCTGACTCAAACCAAGCTTGTGAATGTGATCAACTTATTTACAATGAGAACCGTCCCAGGAACTAGAATATTCCAAGTCCATATGACCCATCTTTGTTTTTTATGGGTGGAGCTATATGGAAAGGCAAATAATAATCAGGTGCTTGCTCAGTCAGTGAGCGTGGAATTGGAACAAGAGAAATGAAATGAACTGCACGATCCTCTTCTCCATGGCACAGTCCTGGCCCTCTTCCCTACCTACACTTGCTTCCTAAGAGCTGCTCTCCAGTTCCTTGGGTGCCACTAGATGCTGGTAATTCCAAATTTTATATTTCCAGCCAAGACGTCTTATCTGATTTCTTAACTCATTTATCCAGCTGCCAATCCAGTCTCCCCTTGGATGCTTACCCTTAACATGTCCAAAATAGAGTTGCTATTTCCCATCCCCAAACCTGGCCCTTCCACTGTTGTCCCATCTCAATTAATGACATTGCCAGTCTCCCACTTGCTCAGGACAAAAACCTAAGAGACACATTGATTCCTATTTTCTTCACATCCCCCAGCTGATCTATCAGCAAATCCTGGCACCACATACAAAAGAGATTTCAGATCCGCCCATTTCTCAGAATTGCCAGGCCAGCCCGAACCACTTCATGTCTCACCTGCACTATCCTTCTAATGGGCTTCTTTGCTTCTGTCTCACTTTGTAGTTATCTAGAGTGATTGCGCCCCCCAACTTTTTATCTAAAAAAATTTCAAACCCACAAAAAAGTTCAAAGAGTACAATGAACACCTACGTACCCTTAATCTAGGTTCACCAGTTAACGTTTTACCCTCTGTGCATGTACACGCATGCAAATACACACAGACACGCTTTACGGAACCATTTGAAAATAAGTTGTAGACGTTATACTTTATCCCTCCATGCTTCAGTGTGTACTTCCTATGAACAACGACTTTCCCCTATGTGATTAAGTGATTCTTTGGAAAGATAAATCATATCCTGTCATTCCCCAGCTTGAAGTTCTCCAAAGATTGATTTTTCTTCACACAGAACGAAATCCAAAATTATACTACAGGGCTCTGCACAATCTGGCCTCCACATATCCTTTAGATCTCATCTTCTACCACTCTCCCTCTAGCTCTCTCCCAACCAGTTGCACTGACTATCAATCAGGATAGGTTATGCCATACTGAGAGAACAACCCCAAAACTGAGAGGCTTAAAACAATACAAATATTTCTTGCTCATAATGCACGTCTCTTAGGAGCCAGCTGCTGACTCTGTTCTCAGATTGTTTTCTTCCTCAGTGCTAGATCTAGGCTGATGAAGAGCAGCCACTCTCTGGAGCATTAGCAATCATCATCATACCAGAGGGAGGAAAAGAGCTCTAGAGGGCCTTGCATTGGCTTTGTCCATAAATGGCATGTGTTATTTCTGCGTGTGACTCACTGTCCAGAATTAGTCCCAGGGTCTTACCCATCCATAGAAGATCCAGATAGTGCAATCCTACCTTGTGCCTGGAAGGAGAGAACCAGAACATTTGCAAATAGCACTAATAAGTGCCACACTGACCTCACCTCCATTCCCTGGACACACAAGTTTATTCCAGCCTCTGAACTTTCCATTTCCTCTTCCGTCTGCTTAGGACTCTTCCCCTCTGATATTCGTGTGACTTTCTTCATTCAAGTAGCTCTGCTTTAATATCATGTCCTTAGAGATGCCTCCCTTGACCACCCAATTTAAGATAATACCTTATTCCCCTCCCATGACCTGCCTCCTTCACTCAATCTTTAAGCTCTTTTGAAGCACAAACCTGATATGATTAGTGGGTTTCTTTTTTTTTATTTTATTGACCTCTTTCCACACCAGAATGAAAACACCATGAGGATTTTGACTTATTCACTTCCACATCTCCAGCATGTAGGATGGTGCCTGACGTAGCAGGTACTGAAAGGTCACTGAATAAATGAATGAATAAATAGGACTAGACCAATTGAAAAGCCCAACTGAGGCTTCCCTCTCCTGAGCAGCAATTAGATGATTCTAATGCTGCTTAAACTTCAATGGACACAGTTATTTTTTTTTTAAATACCAAATCACTACAGAGTTCTACCAGCCTGGAAACTATTCTGTCTCCTACAGGTGACTTAGCATGTCTCTGTTATGAACAATTATTTCCAAATTTATGCCAGAAGCCTCCTTGTAGTTGAATATATTGATGGCATAAATCACAGTTATGCTTACGTTAATGGTAAGGTACAATATGCATAATTCTTATAGTCTGTTAACAGTCACTCCTTTGGATGTTCGTATTTAGCACCAAGTAAAACGGGTCCTCATCCCTTCCATCACCAATTCGAGATCTTATTGTACATAGATATCTGGGTGAAAACCTCCCTGATCATTGCAGCCAAGGTTCTTGTGCCCAGATTAAACACACCTAGTTACTGATTGGGGGTGTGTGCTCCATAAACTGCTCAGGGGGGTTTCTAATTGTGAACTCCATTATCTTTGCCCTACTGTAGGGAAATATCTGCTGCAACAACAGAAATGTTCGTTTTTTTTAAACAGGGAGTTCCTATGGTATATTTAATGATAATACATTTCTGAAAAGTAACTTTATGCAAAAATTCTTGGAACTTCATTTGTGTTTCCTTCACAGTTTACAAATCTCTTTTTATGCTTAATAAATTTTCATACTGAATTCCTCTAATTTGTATCTTACAATTCATATTAACTTGCAATCTTGGTCTTAATAATTAGAGGTTCTTATCCAGTTCTCTATATAGTAATTCATACATGAGCATTAACAAATAATAACTTGAGCATATTATAAGAAGGGAGATGTCTAACGTGCTCCTTGAGAAGACTTTGTTGGTTATTTGGGAGGGAAATGTGTCCATTTAGACATTTCTGTCATTTGCAATATTTTGCTCTCTTTTGAGAAGTAAATTTTTTTAAAAAAAACATCTTTTATGTATGTATTAAAGGAAATAGAAGAAATTGTGTCATGGAAACAAAATAGGAACATTTTTCAGATTGTGCTTATGTTCTACACTTTGAGATGTAATGGAAAGAACACATTCTTTAAAGTGAACACACCAATGTTGCCATCCTGGCTATACTGGTTACCAGTTGTGTAACTTTGGACAGGTTGCTAAATATTTCTGCCTTAATTTTCTCATCTGTGAAATGGTAATAATAGTACTACCTTACACAGATGTGGTGAAGATTTAATAAAGATACCTTATGAAAAGTGCCTAGCACAATGCCTGCCACATTATTAAGAGCTTAATAAATATTAGCTTTATTTCTTCTTTTGGTTGACTATAATTTTTAATTTTTCCCGCCCTTCCTCCAATCTTTCAGTTATACCAGCTAATCTGTGCCTTAAATGTGGCATCGTGGAAATAGTAGAGACCTTTGGGGCCCATGCCAGCATGAACTATGGATGTTACAGTTGTAGCAGCAATGTGCTGTGCAGATTGTATTTTTTCCCATATTTCCCTTGCTACATGGTCTTCTCGACAGTATGACCTTGACACTCCTCCCATGGAGAGGTGGAGTCTATGTACTCTCCCCTTAAACCTGGGTGAGCCCTTGAGACGGCCCTGCCAGATAGACTATAATGAAAGTGACTTTGTGTAACTCTTGGATTATAAAAGGCAATATTGAACCTCCTGGATGTCTTGGAACTCTTGCTTTTGGAACGCAACCACGGTGCTATAAGGAAGTACAAGCAGCCCAAGGAGAGGCCTGTGTGGAGAGGAACCAAGGGCCCAATCCACAGCCCTGGCAGAGTGTCCAGCCAATATCCAAGCACCAACTTTCATTACAGTGAGCCTTTGAAGTGGATCCTCCACCACCCACAGTTTGTAGGTTTTCTTCATATGAGTTCTGCCTGTTCCCACCTAAAATAATTACGTTAGTACAGAAAGAAAATTTGCCTGTTACATTTTAAGAATGTGATCTTAATTTATAAGTCAGCAAGTATGCTATTCAACTGGAGTGCACTGATAGAGCTGCATGTGTTGTCAAAATATTGACACACTTGGGGATTGGTTTTGCAAACAGCTGCTGTCTTGAGTCTCCCAAGTGCCACCACCTTCCCCTCAGCACCCATCCTGCCCCCTTGGCCTCCCAGCCCCTCTCCCAGTACCTTTTGGGCTACCCCACAATTCAGGTTAACGCCTGACTTGACAGAGGCAATTCTAGGGATTCTACCTCAGTATTAGCCATGCCATACGGGTTTATGGATTTTGAATATCATTCTTTAATGCAATATATATAAAATACATGCCTTAATATAACCACACCATAAATACTGTTTTTTCAGTGATT
Organism: Propithecus coquereli; assembly: GCF_000956105.1. Classification (NCBI taxonomy): domain Eukaryota; kingdom Metazoa; phylum Chordata; class Mammalia; order Primates; family Indriidae; genus Propithecus; species Propithecus coquereli. The sequence goes on from NW_012148419.1 coordinate 1,900,275, forward strand.
TGGGATTTTTTCCTGTTTTGCTTATCTCCCCACTCTCTTCCTCCTCCCTCCATATTGCACCCTAGGCATCACCCCCCAAACCAGGTAATCCCGTGAACTACCTACCTAGTGTCCTTCCATATTTTTCACTATGCTGACTTACTCCACAGACTTGAAGAGGAAATCAGAGATGACATGGAGAGAGATCTCTCCAGTTGAAATTTCAAAGCTTGCAAGGCCCAGCAATGTTCCTGCTCTTGGGTGCCATGAGCCTCCTCTACTTACATTAGCTTAAAGAGTCTACTTGAGAGGAAGAAGCTAGTGAAAATGCTTTTATAAAGAAACTAAGAAGTATTGAAGTGATTTATTAATTTGATTAGGAAAATGGAAGGGAAATGAGTTCTTCCAGGGCGATGGGGTGAAGATATTAGGTCTAATGAGCATAGACTGGAAGTCCACTGGGCACCATACACAAAAATAGCTTACAGTGGCTAATTAGGTATGACTGGAACCTACATCAAAATGCTTTTTAGTTAAATGCTGCCGGGTTCCATTATGACTGAATATGCCCAAAAAGGACGTGCAATCAAAGTAGCAGGTAGAGAATATGAGTTTTAAGGTTGGTATGTTTTGTGTTCTGTTTAAGAAAAGAAATCTTTGCCTGCTGTAAGGTTTAGGCCTATGGAATGATAACTAAGAAAACAGAAAGATACTGAATTTTAGTCATTCCTTCATAAATGCTAACTATAAGTATTTAAATATATACATATATTAAATATGTATAGTACATAATATAAATACATCTAAATGTATTAAATATATGTAAAATCAAGCAATATAGTATAATCCATTCACACTATGAAAACTATTTTATAATACTGTAATAATGAACTAAAGAAAAAAGTTACTTTTAAGTTATCTCTTTTTTAACTTGTAACAAACCTGATTTGATCTATTCTTTTGCCAAAACATCGTAACAGAAATTCTTTAAATAGTACAGTAAACTTCAATTCTTCATTAGAATTGCCTTTTTACTAACCATTCTCTTAGAAAATCCTCCAGTCAGCAGCTTCTTTGGAAATCCAGAAAGCAACCTCCTGGAACTGTAACATAAACCAATCTGCGAAGAGTTTATAATAGCACTGTAAAGTGATTTGGCATTCGCCATACTAAGCATCTTTGGCATGCCACACTTAGTATTGCCATTCTAAGCACGCCAGACTAAGCATGGCATGGTACGGAACATATGGGCTTCAGAGCCACACTGACCTGTGTTTAGATCTGGATCTGCCACTAACTAGTTGTGTGACCCTAAACAAGTTACTTCAATTTGCTGTATTTCCCTCATCAGTTTTTCCAGTTCCGTATTGTTGTGCAAGAAATTATCCCCAATTTAGTAGCTTGAAACTACAAACATTTATTCTCTCACATGGTTTCTGTGGGTCTGGGATCTGGGAGTAACTTCACTGAGTGGCTCTGGCTCAGAGTTTTTCATAAGGTTGCGGCCAGGATATTGGCCAGGGCTGCAGTCATCTGAAGACTGAGAGGCTGAAGGATCCACTTCACTCACTCACTCGCTCACATAGCTGTTGGCAGGAGGCTTCAGTTCCTTACTCCATGGGCCTCTCCATAGGGCTGCTTGATGTGTCCACATGACATGGCAGCTGGCTTTCCCCAGAGTGAGTGACCCAAGAGAGAGCAACGCCTTTTATGGGAGTCAGCTTACATTGGATGAGAGGGGGATTAGGCTCCACTCTTTGGAGGGAAGATTGTCAAGAATTTGTGGATGTAGTTAAGATCATCACATCAGTAAAACAGAAACAATATCGACCTTATTGCACCCTTGAAAGAATCAAAGGGAAACATCTAGAACAGTACTGGCTTCAAAGTACATATTCATTTACTTAGTCTTTATTGAGTAACTGCTCCTGTGCTGTCTGCTCAGGATGCAACCGTGAGCAAAACCTGACAGAGTGCCTGCCTTCGTGAAGCTCACAGTTTAATGGGGAAGATAGACATTAATCAACTGGTACACAAACAAATGTAAAATTGCTGCTTTGATATGTGCACAGTGCTTTGTAGAGGGGTTTGAACTAGTCAGGAAGAGCTTTCTTGAGGAAATGATGTCGAAGCTGAGAGCTTAAGGATGAGTGGGAGTTGACTGGGTACAGAGGGAAGAGAAGAAGTTCTAGGTGAAATGATCAACAGGGGTGAGACCTGTGGGTGGGAGTGTGGACAGTACAAGGCACGGAGGAGGCCAGCATGGCTGGGGCAAGGGGAGGCCGCATGTGAATACAGGAGTGAGAACAAGGAGCCAGACCTTGTGCTGCTCACCTGTCTCTAGCAAAGTAGAGGAAAAATCATTTTTACACTTATATGAAATCAGCGGTTGCCAGGGAATAGAATTTGGGGTAAGGGTTAACTATGAAGGGGTACAAAGGAACTTTTTAGTGCAATGGACTTTTGTGTGTCTTGATCGTGGTGGTGGTTGCAAAACTACGTGCTTGTCAAAACTTACAGAACCGGCCGGGCGCGGTGGCTCACGCCTGTAATCCTAGCTCTCTGGGAGGCCGAGGCGGTAGATCACTTAAGGTCAGGAGTTCGAAACCAGCTTGAGCAAGAGCAAGACCCCGTCTCTACTAAAAATAGAAAGAAATTAATCGGACAACTAAAAATATATAGAAAAAATTAGCCGGGCATGGTGGCGCATGCCTGTAGTCCCAGCTACTCGGGAGGCTGAGGCAGGAGGATCGCTTGAGCCCAGGAGTTTGAGGTTGCTGTGAGCTAGGCTGATGCCACAGCACTCACTCTAGCCCGGGCAACACCGTGAGACTCTGTCTCAAAAAAAAAAAAAAAAAAAACTTATAGAACCGTATTAAAGAGGGTAAATTTTACTATAAGTAAATTATGCCTCAATAGACTGGACTTCTAAAAAAGACACATTCATGCAGGCACTTTAATGGAGGGGTACCTCCATTTTAGAAGTAACAAATCAAGTTACTTTAATATAAATGCTGGATTTTTTAGTTACTCTATTTTTATTCTGAAAAGATGTAGCTGAATGAATACACTTCTAAGCTCAACAATGATACTTAACAATGGAATTGAAAAGATTATGATTTTGTTGCAAAACCAATAACAGATATGAAGCAAAACAGGTTTTCCTGGCTCAGAAGCTGATATAGTACCTGAGATACCATCCTTAAGCAAGACACTGATGCCATTAAGCTTTTGTGAAATTAAAGATTTGAGAACAACACTGTTCATTGCAGCGTTGGACTTAACTTTCAACAGCTGAGCTCTCAAGGTTTTCAATATAAGATGCTGTTAATGAAAATAACATGGATAATATTCCATCGTATAAATATATTGATTTATTCATTACAAAGCAATAGGAATGAACAGGCTACAACTGCCCATCAGGCTATGAATGGATCTCACAAACAAAAGAAGCCAAGTACAAAAGTTGTATACTATATGATTCCATCTATATAAAATACAAAACCTGGCAAAACTAGTCAAGGCTGGTACAAATCAGTTAACAGTCCCCTTGCAGGGTGACTTGGGGACCTAGTGACTGAGAGAGAGCATGACACAGATTTCTTGATACGGATCGTGTTCTATTTATCTGGGAGCTGGTTACACAGTTATGTTCAGTTTGTTTTATTCATTGAGCTATACACTTAAGTATACTTTTATATATGTCTGTTATACATCAACAAAAAGATTTTTAAAAAATAAAAAAACATAGGGAACAACAGCAGAAGACCTGTGCCCTAAAACAGAAAATTAGGGCATTAGCTCACTTTCACCATAATCGCAATGGCTCTAATGAAAGACTGCTACACACTTGACACAGAACTGTTCTCCTATCTGAGAAGACCCCTCTCTTTGTCTTTTTTTAATTTTTTAAATTAACAGATAAAATTGTATGTATTTACCATGTACATCATCAAGTTTTGAAGTATATATACATTGTGGAATGACTAAATCTAGCCAATTAACATATGATAACCTCACATATTATCATTTGTGTGATGAGAACACTTTAAATCCACTGTCAGCATTTTTCAAGACACAATATGTTATTAACTATAGTCATTGTGTTGTACAATAGATCTCTTGAATTTATTCCTTCTATCTAACTGAAATTTCGTATCCTTTGACCAACATCTCCCCAATCCCCCTCAACGACCCCAGTCTCTGGTAACCACCACCTACTCTCCACTCCTGTGAGATCACATATAAGTAGATTCCACGTGTGAGATCATGCAGTATTTGTCTTCCTGTGCCTCACTTACTTCACTTAACATAAGGCCCTCCACGTTCATCCATGTTGTAACAAATGACAGAATTTCCTTCTTTTTTATGGCTAAATAGTATTCCATTGTGTATACATATACCATCTTTTGTTTATCCATTCATTTGTTGATGTGCATTTAGGTCGATTCCATATCTTGACTATTGTGAATAGTGCTGCAGTAAACATGGGAGTGCAGATATCTCTTTGACATACTGATTTCATTTTCTTTGGATATCTACCCAGAACTAAGGTTGCTGGATCATATGATGTTCTAATTTTAATTTTTTGAGGGGCCTCCGTACTCTTTTCCATAATGGCTATACTAATTACATCCCCTCCAACTGTGTATAAGGGTTTCCTTTTCTTCACATCCGTGCCAACACTTGTTAACTTCTGTCTTTTTGATAACAGTCATTCTAACAGATGAAAGGTGATGTCTCATTTTGACTTTAATTTGCATTTCCTTAATGATTAGTGATGTTGAGCATTTGTTCACAACCTGTTGGCCATTTGTATGGAATCCCTTCTCCTTTGAGCAGGTGGCTTCAGGAAGGGTTAAGGAGAAGGGAACACCAAACCAAGCCTAGCAATCAACAAGGCAAAACATAGCCCGATCACCCTCGTGTTCTCCTTACAAGATTGAGGATTTTACACAATAAATTCAGTTGCTTAAAAACTGAACAGACATTAATGTGTGAAAATGTTTGGGTATAACATTTCTGTAATGCTTAGAAGTTGGTCAAACCTGTTTTCTTGTATTTCTCCTGCTCACTATTTATGCGCAAATTTATCAAGAACAGTTTTATGCAAGTCCCTTTGCCAGAAGCTGTGAGGGATGAAAAGATACATAAGACACAGTTCTTGTGATCTCATAGGGAGAAAGCCCCACACTATGAAAAGGTTAAGCAAAAACATGTAGCAGTATATAAGGGTTGAATGGGGGAGCACTGATTAATTGTAGCTTTCATCATGTGAGGTGAGAGCTTACTGTGAGAAGTAAAGGACAGATGAGGTTTATCAAAGGGGAGTGAACTTGAGTTGGAATTTGAAGGAAGAGATTTAAAGCCATAAGGTATACATGGGGATGTGAGGAGAAATTGAGAGAGAGAGAGAACGAGAGAGATAGAGAGAGAGAGAGAGAAACAGTGTAAACAAAGATGGTAAGGGATCAATACACAAAGGAAATTTAATTGAAATTGCTCATGGCTCAGAGTCTGAGAAGACATATTCAGAGAAACAGTACAGCAATTAAAAGTAGTTCACATCTTTACTGAAATATTTCAAAGGCTGCCCACAGGGATCTATCCAATTGGGAATCCCAAGAATCATTTCTTAAAATATCTTTTTCAGCATTCCTGGAAATCTAACATCTCTCACATATTGAAACTATAACTAGACCAGGGATTGGCAAATTTTTTATGTAAAGAGCCAGATAGGCTCTGTTGCATCTACTCAACCCTGCAGTTGTAGCACAAAAGCAGCCATAAAGAATATGTAAATGATGGGTGTGGCAATACTTCAATAAAATTTTACCAGCAATAGCAGGTGGTAGGTTGTATTTGGCTCACAGGCCATAGTTTGCTCACCCCTGAGCAAGACTCAGCCAATATCCCACAAAGTCAACCCCTCCTCACAACCTAAGTATGATCTTTTCTTTTTTATTCTTCCCCTGTCCTTTGCTTCTCTCTCATAATTAAATTTTATTCCTTATGATGCCAGTTCCTGTTTTGCGTTAAGAATCAGGGTCAATGGGTAGAGAAAGAAAGAACAGGAATTGCAGACATACTAGGGAACAATTGACTGTTTCTAACCAGGGAGAGTGAGTCAACCCAAGGAATATTTTAAGAAAATTAATCTGGCAGCACTGTGTAGGATGAATTGTAACGGGTATTCACAAAAAGCAAAGAGACCAATTAAGAGGTTATTGCAAGGAATTTATGCAATGGATGTGGAGTCCAAACTAGAATGTCAGCTGGGAATGGAAAGAAAGGATGGATGTGGGACAAAGTGTGACTCAAAGATTAGCTGGAATTGACACTGATTAGACACAGGAAGAAGGCAAGGGAGTCAGAGACAATGAGTGAAAGATTACTGAGATACAGAGGCTGAGTAAGTAGGAAAGTATTTGAATCATTTTTGTCTACACTTCGAGTTCTTCTCCTAGCCCTGTAAATGTCAGTGTTCCTCAGGTTTCTTTAGCCTTCTCTTCTCTCGTCTCCTCTTCTCTTCTATCTCACTTAATACAATTTTCCTGGATGACATGATTTAAATTCATGGCTTTAACTGTGACTACTGAACTGATGATTTTTCTGAATCTGTTATATGTAGCCCAAATGCCTCTGGTGAGCTACAGACACATTTATTCAACTCCTCTTTTAGTGTTTCCAGGAAACAGAAAGATACCAAGGCCCCTTAACTCAGGGTCCATTTGAGATCTGATTTTACAGTACTTTCAAGCTAATAAGTTAGCCTGTTACTGTTTTATGGATGCAGGCAGAAGAAACAAGACTCCTGGGTCAGAGACAAAGGTCCTTATTACTCACAGCACAGGCAGCAGCATGGGCATCAGCATGTCGATGTCAGTTACTCTGCAGGCAAGCCCCATGAGCATGAAATGGAGGGCCAGATGGAGGCCTGCACACGCAGTGGATTGCCTTAGAGAAAAGGGACGTGGAGCTTGAAGAGCCTACTGGTTTATAGCAAGCAGTGAGCAATCCTGCTAGGGAAGGAATCCCTCAAGGGTGCTCACTGCAAGAAGAAGCCTGAGAAATGGCCCCGGTAAAGACTGGTCAAGGCTTTGCATTCTTAGCATATTCAGCAGGATGTATAGGAGTGCAAGAGACCCATGGAAGATTGTCTGTTTGGATACTCAGCATGTCCAAAACTGAATTCACCAACTTCTTCCTTAAACCTGCTCTTCTGTTTCCCATCTTCTACTCTAATCACCCAAACCAGAAGCTGGCAGATATCTCAGGGTCCTTCCTGTTACTTACTCCCCTCATTCAGTTAGCCACTGTATTAGTTTTCTGCGGCTGCTATAACAAATTATCCCAAACTGGAAGGCTTAAAAAAACAGAAATTTCTTCCCTCATAGTTCTGAAGGCCAGAAGTCTGAAGTGAAGGGACTGGAGGGCTGTACTCCCACCAAAGACTCTTGAGATAATCTGTTCCTTGTCTCTTCAGCTTCCGGGGGCTCCAGGAGCTCTTTAGTTTGTGGCCACATCACTCCAATCACTGGCTTCATTGTCACATCACCTCCTCCTCCTCCTCTGTCGTATCTTCCTCTTCCTCACTCTTATAAGGACACTTGACATTGGATTTGGAGCCCACCTGGATAATCCAGGATGAGCTCTCAAAATCCTAATTTAATGCCATCTTTTTCCATATAAGGTGATAGTCACAGGTTAGGACACAGACATATCTTTTGGGAGCCAGTTGATGACAGCCACCGAGTTCTCTAAAGGTTGTAGCATAGTCATATTTTATACAACAAATATATGTTGAATTTAGGAGTTATCTGCATAGAAGTAATGGTTAAAGTTGTGAAAATAGATGAGTCTCAGTTCAGGAAAGAGAAGAGAAGAACAATTCTTTAGGCAGCTAGGTATTCCCATAGACTTTAAAAAATAATCACATCATTCCTGTATAGAAGGTATTATATTTTTCATATGACAAAACTCAGGCTCACAGAGGGCAAGAAATCTTCAAAGTTATTCTGATAATAAGTGACAGAGTCAAGATTCAAATCTAGATTTGAATAAGAAAACATTCCATCATTTTCCTACTGTATTATAATTCAGCAGCCTATTTTGGGGGTGACCCCTCAATGCATTGGTTGAATATATGAGTGAGTGCACAAGTGAATAGGATTTTCTACAAGAGTTAGAGCAAAATATATTCTCAATAAATGCTTAGGGCTCAGGTGGCAGGACAGGACAGATAGGGAACACCCAGGACCCAGCCTCTGGAAATGACTGCTGGGTGCAGCAACTTCTTTAGGGCAACTCTTAGCAAGCTTTGTGGGAGAAGATTTGGATAAACAGAAAGTACAGAGTGGGAGTTGGGTGGGGAGAGGAGCGAGACAAGGCCAGACGGACAGCGGGTACCAGTTGAAAACCAAGGTAGATACTGAAGACAGGACCTACACAATGAGGCCAGGACACTGGCCCAAAAGCTTGAAAGGGGCCGTATATGATATTAAGTGACTTCACCATGGCAATTAGATGGGAAGGATGGGAACCACGAAGGTCCTACCACTTGCTGAATTGAATTTAAGTATTCTCATGAGTGATCAAATTGGAGACTAGACAGCAAAACTGTACCTGATATTAAAAACAGCAACAAAAATGTTGATGTTTGTGGATAAGCAGACCATTAGAGAAAGACACATACACACACACACAGAAACAGAGATACGATGTGGGGCTGGGGGGATAGATAGAATTTATTGAGCATCTGTGTGACAGGCACTTATCAAACTTTATCTCATTTATGCAAGCAATAAGCCCCATAAATGAGATATTAGTGTAACTATTAATATTTTACAGAAAACTAGGCTGGGCAAGGTGAAGTAACTTGCCTAATGTCGCACATGTAGCTAGTGAACAACTATGCCAGATTCGAACCCAAGCTCTTAGTCTCTCTCCCTCTCCTCTTAGATTGGCAGCTTTTAAATCTAGTAACTAGGTGTCCAGGACCTATACTGGTTAGGTAAAAGGCTCTGGGACTGCACCTGAGAAACTTGCAATTACTGCCTCTAAGTGTAATCAGTTTTCTTTTTAGATTTTATATTCTGTGACTTCATTTATATTTGGGTAGTTGCTCTCAAGCTCTTGCAAACTTGCTTCTATTGTTCTTTAAGTCACAAACTCAGACTTTCTCTGAATTATAAATGGAACTAAATGCAACAGGTTTCCAGTTGAAGATATTAGAGATGTCAGACAGGGTATATGTCAACCTGCTTTCCCTTCTAAGATCCCATTGAATTGACAGAAATAATTTTAAAATAATAAATGGACCAGGCATGGTAGCTCATGCTTGTAATCCCAGCACTTTGGGAGGCCAAGGCAGGAGGATCTCTTGGGGACAGGAGTTCAAGACCAGCCTGGGCAATATAGCAAGACCCCATCTCTAAAGAAAAATTTAAACACAATTAGCTGGGCATCATGGTGTGAGCCTGTAGTCCCAGCTGCTTAGGAAGCTGAGGCAGGAGGATGGCTTGGGCCCAGGAGTTCAAGGCTGCAGTGAGCTGTGATGACACCACTGCCCTCCAGCCTGGACAACAGGGAAAGACCCCATCTCTAAAAATATAAAATAAAATTGAATTAAATGAATGGCATTGGAAACTCTTCAGAGACTAGGAAAAGGCCTTCAGAGGGCCAAACATGTTGAGGAAGAGCTGGAAGAGAGGAAGTAGAACTGGGTTCATGGAGAAAGCCTGGGAAGTCCAGAGAAGCTTCAATCCTTGCGTCAACCTGTGTACACACTAATTCTATTTTCTAATTTGGTTCTTTGTTTTCTTGTTGTTGATTTTTAAAAGTTCTTTGTATATTTTGGATATAAGTCTCTTATATGATATGCATTTTGCAAATGTTTTCTCCCAGTCTGTGGCTTGTCTTTTGATCCTCTTAATAGTGTCTGTTACAGAGCAAAAGTTTTAAATCTTAATAAAGTCTAATTTATCAATTTTTTTCTTTCGTGGATTGTGCTTTTGATGTTGTATCTAAAAACTCATCACCAAACCCAAGGACATGGGTTTTCTCCTGTGTTTTCTTTGAGAAGTTTTATAGTATTGCATCTTATATTTAGGTCTATGATCCCGTCTGAGTAATCTTCATGAAATCTATTTCTATTTAAGGAAGAAAAAGTAGAAGAAGGAGGAAAAGCAGCAGAGAATTTCTATCCTCCAGGCCCAATGAGAACATTGGAGTATAAATTCTTAGGAAGCACTTTATATTTCATAAGCACTTACCTAAATTAATTATCTAATTAATCTCCAAGGATGATAACCGAGTGATTTCTTTTTAAAACTATCATTTATTAACAGATCAGAAAGCTGATGACGAGATTTTGCATACATTTCCACAGGGCGAGTTGGACTCACTGAGGAACCAAATTCCAATCCCTTCAAGGTCTCTCCAATGAAAGGCAACAGAACCCAAACTCACTGCAACACGTGGACCCACAGCGGGGAACACTGGAGCCTGCCCAGGCACAGCGTGACAGTCATAAAGGAACTAAACCCCTGAGGCTTCCATTTCTCTGTCGTTAACTGCAGCACTAGAATTCTGTCCTCTGAGCTTGCCAACCTATCAAGGTGTTGAAGTCTTGATTGAAATGAAAATTATTTATTCTGGGAATGGTGATTGAATTGCATATTAAATTAATTTGAAATAAATTGTAATTAAACAAGAATGCTTTTAAACCATGGATCCTTGAACTATTATTTGTTACATAACTGGCTTTGCTAGTGTTACGTTGTTGTTGAGAACACAGGATCTGGAGCCAGATTGCAGGGTTTGAATCTCTCTAACTACCTGGGTGACTTTGGGCAAGTTACTTGCCTCGGTTTTCTTTTCCACAGAATGAGCATCATGATGATGCCTGCAAGACAGGGTCGTTTTAAGGATTAAATGAATCAATATAGGTAAAAGCACTTAGCCTGGTTCTGGAGACTTGGTAAGTGCCCAGTACATTTTCATATCTATACAATCCCTATAGGACTTGGAAATTTTACCATAACGGAAAGAGGATATGAATGTGTCACCACAGTTCATGTCTGTCTCCACAGCCTTTAACGAGCCGAGCACCGAGCAAGGGTCCAGCAGACACAATAACCTGCTCAAGTCCCTTCTCTCTTCCTGAGCCCTCTTCATCGGTCCTTCCATGTCCCTCTGTCTCTCTGGCACCGTCTCCCTCTCTTCTTACCTCCTCTTTTCTTTCCATCTTCCTCTTCCTTTTCCCTTACCCGTGAGGGACACTGCAGTTGGCTGGGTTTGCTTATGGGAACTATTTTGACTCATGAAGTATCAAAGGAAAACAACCACCCCTGTGAAGGCCTCTGAATTCATGTCCTCGCGACACTGGCTCTGTCTGTGTCTGTGTCACTACCCCACTTTCTATATCTGTCCCTCTCTGTCTACGTGCCTCTCTGCTTGTCTCTGCCCCCATCTGCCTCTCTCGAAGCCTCTTACGTTTCTTTCTGGCCCTCTCCTTGTCTCTGAGTCTGCATGTCTTTCTCTATTTCTCTATGTATCCCTCTGCCCCTAGGGGTGTAGGTGTGTCCGCTTAGCTGTGTGTGTGCGTCCCCTTGGCTGTGGGAGGTGAGCTCCCTGGGCTCCATGAAGATCCTCTCGGGGTGGAGGGAAGAAGAGGAAGAAAGTCAGATCCTTCCTGCCTCCCCTGCGTTGGGATATGGGTGAGAGGGCTGTTTTCCCAAATTGGAGCATCTGTCAGTATAACCTAGAAGGCAGTTCTGGAACTCTGGGGAATCAGGTCCCTCCTGACAGCCCCTGAAGAGATGTTGAGCAACGTGTCTGTGAACAGGTGTCCCAGCTGCCCCCGCCACATACTGTAGTCTGAGCAAAGCATCTAAGTGGAGCAGAGCTGATCGTTCTAATCAAGACAATGTACATGAAAGTTAACTGGGCACATATTTAATGATACACATGATTATGATTGTGCTGCATGGTAATTAAGCATAAATGGTGAGGGGCTCATGTAAATGACTGTAATTAGGAGTACTTCTTCACAGCTAAGCCAAATTTCATTTCCCCTTTCTACATTGCTAATTTGCCAGCATCTGTAATCAGTGTCAATGTTGATAATTTCAGATGTCACATACTGTTTAATCATCACATCCCATGAACATACACAGATCCAGGTGCACACACACACGGATGCGCACACATACATAGCTCCGCACATACGTACATGCACACGTGTGTGCCTTCCCTCTTCCCCACCCCACTGAAAGGCAGAGAGAGCCTGGTTCCAACTCTCTGAAATGAGAGTTTCCTCATCTCTGGCTTCACTTGCCCCATTCTTCAGGTTTCCTGTGCTCTAACCCCCCTTTTTCCTGGCCCTGGAGCAATTGAGACCGCTTTAGGGAAGTGACAGCTTGACCTGCGTGTGGCTGAAGTCATCTGAATTTTCTTCTAATCCTAAAATTCTATTTTAAAAATAGTAAGGGGGGAGTGAAAGCATAAACATTTCAATGCATTTTTATATAAATACTTTTATGTATTTTGTGTTTATTAGTTATCTTCATAACTATCAACATCATCTTCATCATCACAAAAAAACCATAACTTTGGATTTTAATATATGCCAGACACAATGGTATGTTATTTATATGCATATCCTTTTAAATTTTGAGATACATGTTATTCCCCACTTCCTAAATGAGAAACTGGGGCTCATTGAGATTAAGTATTTGCCCAAGATCACGAAAAAGTAAGTGGGAAGCCAGGATTCAAATTCTGGGGATTTAGACTCTAAAGTCCATGATTGTAACTATTCTGCTCTTTTGGCAAAATATGAATGATGAGGACAGATATTAATATTTCCTTTCCCCAGAGTTTAATCTTTTTCACCAGTAATTATGTTCATGGGGCAGATCTGTCTTATTTTTTTTGTGGGGAAGAAAGGGTTAACAGGCACTGGATACTCGAAGAGGGTTTTACTGCCAGAAAGAAGAGCGAGGAAAGAATGAAGAGGCCCGGAGCTCTGCCAGTGCTGGGATGAAGCCAGACTTGTCTATCTTCCCTGGTACACAGAGCGACCACAGTGATCCTTTAAACAGCTCTAAAGATTTCAGAAGAAGAAATCTGGGCAGCTTTCGCCTCTGCTGCTTTGCGCTTTGTACTCCTCAGGCTAAAAGTTCTCGGATCACCCTCCCCTGAGCAGTATCCCGGACAGACAAAGGTGAGCCTTTCACCGGGAAGGAGGAAAAGGAGGATTTCGTGGACACAAACGGGGACGAAGGCGGGGACTGCCCTGCTCACCGTGATGCCAAGTCACCCAGGGACCAGGTTGCTCCCTCTTTGTAAAGAGAGGCTCGTCCCCCTGCTCTCGCCTTGGGGTCTGACTAGGAGCAGCCTCTTCTTTCTTGGGCCTGCCTACTTGCCCACAGTGAGCCGTCCAGGCATAAGCACATGTTCCAAGTGAGATCAGTCAAAACCCTTCCCTGGGATCTGCCCCGCTGAAAGTGAGGGAAAGGGTCTCTCCGGTCCTAAGACTGGCAGGTGTCAAAGACGCCGAAGAACCGAAAACTTCCCACTGCGGTCCTCGTCCGCTGCAGCCGTTCCTCCCGCCAACACTCGCACCTCACCTCGGCCCCTCACTCTTCCTCCCACTCCTCTTGGTAAAATACGAATTGTCCAAACAGTGACTGCTAATTGCTAAGACTAATTCCTCCCTGTTCTGAGAACCATCTTTGAACAAATATTCTTGAAACTAGCTGAACTTCAGCTGACCCTGCCTGCTAAAGCCCTATAAAAAATTCCACCCTCCTTCCCAAGTTAGAAGGCTCCTTCTTATGCCGGCATTATTGAAAAAAGGCTTATGCTAATGGTGCTCTTGGTTTTTTCCACAAAGGATGTGAGTTAAGACACGTTGAGATGCTAGCAGCAGGTCCACAACTGGTGGAGAAGCCAGCCTGGGAGAAAGAAATCAACATGCAAATAGGTTAAGAGATAAAAGAGAGATACACTGGCGTTCAATTTCTATCCTGTTTCTCTAAGACCAGAATTTTTCTCTATTCTTCACATTTTTTGATTGTATAGGTGAGCTAGTTAAAAATGTAGGACTGAAAAAAAGGAGAACCACAGTAACCTTCACATGTGGCTGTGCAAACATGTAATTTTTTGATAACACTGAGTTTTGATAACACTCAGTTTAATATACTGAAATAAACTCAAATCTAGAGCCTCTGGTCCAGGAATAAGGGTAAACATTGTCTCGCCCTTTCAAGTAGCTCTGTCAGCTCTGTCTCTTCTGGGTAAATGGTCAGCCAGAGACTCAGGGTTCTCCCCTCATTCAGTGCCACCCTCACTTCTGGGGATGAACTAAGTTGCTGGAGAATCAGGATATTGGAAAATAATTTTTAAAAAAATATAAAATTATACAAATATAAAATGAACATATGTCAAAGATTTTATTTCATTCATTATTGAATAAAGAAACCAGTGAGGAGTAAAAAATTGGTTCAAAGGAGAATCTGAAGAAAAGAACACATAATAGGCAATCAGGAATACTAAATTAATTTTGCTGATAGATGCAAAACTAGACTCTTCTGTTAAGTGGAAGTTGGTACACCTTCATTGGACGAAATTAATATGTATTTCTAAGAAGAGGAATCATTTTCATCACCATCAACCTTGCACAAGTTAGCTTCAGTCTCTACAGATTTGCAAAATCGCCAAGGACAATGAAAGACACAGGCCCTTGTTAGAATCAAATAACTCTGAAAGGGTCCTTTCTCCAGAGATTTTGAAAGAATTCAATCTGTACAACCTGATCTTTTCTACAGGATCCCCAGACTGACTTAAATAGATATGAGATGTGAATAACTATGTTTGAGAAATTGCCTGCCAAATACAGCACCATCAATTGCCATCAAACCAAGACTATTCCTCTATTTTCATACAGTCCCCCAACTCAATTCATGGTCATTGTGACAACATAATACCATCTAAATTTCTAGTTTTCCCCATGAATTTTAATTATAATAGTTCAGCCAAGCACACTGGAAAATCTTGTTACAAGCTCTCAGTTCCCCACCTTGAGATGCATGTGCAGATGGAGACCTATCTCAAAAACTAGGGTTTCTGTAGGGGGAGGGAAGAGGTTTACAGGTTTCAAAATCAGGGAAAATAGAACATCTGAATATGGACTTGTAGCCCCAACTAGGAAAACTTTAAAATCATGAAGAAAAACCTTAAAAACCAGCATCCCTGTTATCTGGCCCCCACCTGCCTCTTGGACATGTGTACTTAGTTTCAGGTATTCCATCCTTCTCAGATGGATCTGCGCAAAGTAAGTTGAAAACCTTCTGGAAAGGACTCAGCATTCTAGATGCCATGAAGAACATTTGTGATTCATGGGAAGGGGTAAAAATATCAACATTAACAGGAGTTTGGAAGAAGTTGATTCCAACCCTCATGGATGACTTTGAGGGGTTCAAGACTTCAGTGGAGGAAGTAACTGCACATGTGGTGGAAATAGCAAGAGAACTAGAATTAGAAGTGGAGCCTGAAGATGTGACTGAATCGCTGCAATGTCAAGATAAAGGTTGAGGAGTTGCTTCTTATGGATGAACAAAGAAAGTGGTGTCTGAAGATGGAAACTACTCCTGGTGACAATGCTGTGCATATTGTTGTGACAACAAAAAAATTAGAATATTACATAAACATAATTGATGAAGCAGTGGCAGGGTTTGAGAGGATTGGCTCCAATTTTGAAAGAAGTTCTACTGTGGGTAAATTGCTATCAAACAGCACTGCATGTTGTAGAGAAGTCTTTCATGAAAGGAAGAGTCAATCAATGCAGCAAACTTTATTGTTGCCTTATTTTAGAAACTACCACCGCCACCCTAACCTTCAGCAACCACCACCCTGATTGGTCGGCAGCCATCAACGTAGAGGCAAGACCCTCTACCAGCAAAAAGACTGCAATTCACTGAAGGCTCAGATGATCATTAGAATTTTTTAGCAATAAAGTATTACTATTTTTAAGTAAGGCATGTACTTTTTTGAGACATACTGCTATTACACATTTAATAGACTACAGTATAATGTAAACATAACTTTTATATGCACTGGGAAGGCAAAGAATTCTTGTGACTCACTTTATTGCAATATTTGCTTTATTGTAGTGATCTGGAACCGAACCCACAATATCTCTGAGGTTTGACTGTATATAGTAAGCACATGCTAATTGTTATCTTGGCATTTCTAAATACCCTAGCCTTAACGTAGTTGTTTATATATTTAATGTTTAAATAAAAATGGCTTATCCTACATACTGTGGAGAGTTCAGTGCTTTTCCCAAGATTTCTGCAAACCCCAAGGTACCTTCCTTTCTACAGTCACTCCTGCTCAGACTTTCTGGTCCCACCAAACTCTAAATCTGCCTCAGATTCCACTTCCTAGGATTCTTCTCTCCATCCATTGTTAACTTACAAGGAAAAAACAGCACCATTTTTCTCTGATTTCCTCACCAGTGCAAGAAGTTCATGTGTAGACTTTTACCAAAGTTTGAAATAACCAACAGTTTACAATGCCAAAAGTACAGATGATAACTTAAAATAAAGCATGCCTCTTCTTAGAAACCTCTTGGAAAAAATAGATGAAGTATGCCAAAAAGTGAATAAAAATCTAAAACCAGATGGCCACACAGGGTTAATTATTTTGCTATTTTTATTTGGTTTTTAAATTTTTATTTGTAAAGGTTTTATAATAAGAGTTTAAACAACAACCAATATTAGTCATGGATCCACAGAAGATATTTTGCTGTCTGCATTAGCACAAAGGCAGAACTGCCATAACAAAGAGTCTCCAAAATTCAGGGACCAATGATACAGAGGTTTATTTCACTGTCACACAACAGTCCTGAGGTGAGTAGCCCAGGTAGGTGAGATGACTCCACATGGTCCTGCAGGGATCCAAGCTCCTTCCATCTTGTTTCTGTGCCTTCCCCCAGGGCCTCGTCCTTGGCTGCACAGTCAAGGATGGGCTGCAGACAAGTCCACGTTCTCATTCATAGATAAGACAAAGAGTGGAAATGCAGGGCAATCACATTTTTTTCTAAGCCATTGAACGGAAGTTGTATACATAACTTCCACTTATATTCCATAGTCACATGATCACACCTCACCACAAGGGTGACTAGGAAATACAGCCTCTAACTCGGTAGCCATAGGCCTGGCTAAATGCAGGCTAAATACAAGAGGAATCTCTTGAAGAAAGGGAGAATGGCTTTTGGTGAACACATGGCAGGCTCCACCACACTGTCTCCCTCCATAGGGCCCCTGGCAGCCTTCCTTGGGGTGGGGCTGCTCTTTTATCTAAGGGGGAGAGAGAAAGCTTTTTCTGATGCAGTGAGGTTTGAACAGAGACTTAAGGGAGCTGTGTGAGTATCTGAGGAAGAACATTCCAAGCACGGAGAACAGCAAGTACCAAGCCTGTCCAGACACTGGAAGGGCCAGAGGGGCTGGGGAGTGGGAGGAAGTGACGCCAGAAGGTGCAGGTGTGCCACTGTCAGCGTGGTCGTGCAGTTGACTGAGATTCTCAGTGGGACGATGTGTCACTGGAGGGCTTTGAGCAGAAGAGTAATGTGATCTGATTTATATTTTATAAGGATCATTCCAGCTGCTGTGTGAAAAATAACCTGTGGGGGGCAAGAGTGGAGGCTGGGGGTGGGGTGGGGGGTGCTCATTAGGAGGCTATTGCAACAATCGAGGACAGACATGCTGGTGGCTTGGGTGTGTGGCTGTTGTGGAGGTGGTGACAAGCAGTCAGAGTCCAGACGTATTTTATTGGCGAAGCCAAAAGAATTTGTTGAAAGAATGCAGGTAGGATGTGAGAAAGAAAGAGGGATCCAGGATGGCTTCAAGATTTTGTCCTGAGCCACTGAAAGGGTGGCATTGCCACTGACAGAGCTGCATAGGGCTGGAGGAGGAGTTGGTAGGGGGTGGAGGGGGGTGGGAATATCGAGTTCATTTGTAGATATATTGGTGATGTAGCAATGGAAAGTAAGTGACTGGCTGTACAAATCATGGGAGAGTTCGATTTGGGAGTCATTAGTATATGAGTGGCATTTAAAGCCACAGGCTTGGGTGAGACCACTGGGAAGAGAGTGTAGCCAAAGAAGGGAGAGTGACCAAAGCGGGAGCTCTGAGTGCTTCCGTATTCAGATGTCAGGAAGGTGCAGAACAAAGGACCTTGAGAGGAAGCAGCCAGTGAAGTAAGAGAGAACCAAAATGGCATGATGCCCTCAGGGGAAATTGAAGAAAGCACCTCAAGGAGGTAAGATGAGGACTCGGACTTGACCCTGGGTTTGGCTATTGGAAGGACAGGGTAATGGCACTTTCAGTGGACTTGTGGGCATGAACGCCTGATTGGAGTTGACCCACAAGAAAATGAGTGGGGAGGAATTGGAGACAGAGACTAAAGATAGGGCTTGCGAAGTTATGCTCAAAGGAGATCAGAGAAATGGGGCAGTAGATAAAAGTAGATGTGGAGTTGAGGGAGCATTTATTTTTTCTTTCTTTCTTTTTAAACAGTGATTGGAAGATACGAAATGCTAATGGGACTAACCCAGTAGGAAAGGAGAGAGAGGGCACAACTGCAGGATCTGAGGGCTCGAGTGGGTGATGGGGGTTGGGACCCACTTCGCAGGAATCTGAGGAGCGCTCAGGTTTATTTCAGCAGGAAGCAGGCCAGGTGTGAAGCACGGCCTCCTTGGGAGATGAAAGTTCTCTGCTGGTTTTCTCAGTGAATTAAGAATTCGAGTGAGAAGTCGTGAATGTGAAGGGGGAAAGGCTACTATTTGAGGTTAGAGGAGAGAGGAGAGGTATAAAATCATCTCAAGGGCAGGAAAATAAGTTGACTAGAGAAGTGGTTCTCACACTCGAGAAATGGTTCTCATCAACATCACCTGGAGGGCTTGATTAACCAGGGGTTGAGCCCTGCCTTCTGCATTTCTAATTCAGTGGGTCTGAGGTGAGGTCTGAGAACTTGCTTTTCTAATAAGCTTCTGGTGATGTGGATGTTACTGCACCCGGAAACTCACTTTGAGAATCACTGGACTAGGAAATTGGAGAGATTACTGAGGAGCGGTAAAGGCCCTTGGGAGGTTAGTGTTCATGAGAACAATGAGTTTAGGGTGGGTGTTTTTTCTAGCCACGCTCAGCCTCTCAGGTGCTGGCTCAAATGGGCCAAGCACTGGGTTTGACCAGAGTGGTGTTTTACCAGTTAGAGAAGAGGGAGATTGTCTACGGCCATAGCACCCTGAACGCACCTGATCTCAGAAGCTGAGCAGGGTCGGGCCTGGTGAGTACTTGGATGGGAGAGGAGGGAGGTGAAGGGCGTTTATTATGATGGGTCATATCTTCTGACCCAGGTAAGGAGAGAAGTGAGCTGGACTCGGAGGAGGGTTAGGCCTAGGGTGGGTGCCTGGATGAGGGGACACTTAAGGAGACAAAGTCGTGCAAGTGCTGACCCTGCTCTCGTGGGACCCTGACAGTGGACACCGCCTTAGATGTCACACCCTAGGCTCCCCCTGTCTCCCCTCGCCCTGGCCCTGGAAGTGAGGACATAAAGGGGATATGGGGGAGTAAATAGGTGATAGGATCAATAATTAGAGATCCTGACTGGGTTGAAGAATTTTTAATATTGAGCTAACAGATAAAGTGACTCCAAAATGTAGGAATTGGATATCTGAGTATAAGACTGTGGAGTAGATACAATTCTTGACATTCACGAAGTCTACATTTTTGTATGACCAAAGGAGTGGGTGGCTGAGGAGTGGAGGACAAGATCATTGGAGGAAATTTAAAAGGCCAGGGTACTAGAAGGATCATCTTCATGCATATTAAAACCCTCCAAAACAATGACAAGGCTTGGCCGGGTGCAGCGGCTCACGCCTGTAATCCTAGCACTCTGGGAGGCCGAGGCGGGTGGATCGCTCAAGGTCAGAAGTTCGAGACCAGCCTGAGCAAGAGCAAGACCCCGTCTCTACTAAAAAATAGAAAGAAATGATCTGGACAACTAAAAATATATACAGAGAGAAAAAATTAGCCAGGCATGGTGATGCATGTCTGTAGTCCCAACTACTCGGAGGCTGAGGCAGAAGGATTGCTTGAGCCCAGGAGTTTGAGGTTGCTGTAAGCTAGGCTGACGCCACAGCACTCTAGCCTGGGCACCAGAGCCAGACTGTGTCTCAAAAAAACAAAAACAAAACAAAACAAAAAACAATGACAAGATTTGAGGAGACAGAACTAGTAAACCTGGACCTAAAATCTCCCAGGAATGGGGAAGGGTAACTTCAGGTCTCACATAACTCAAGCTTCTGTGATTCCAAGATAATCCCTTAGGAATTCTGTCCCTGCTGGAGGAGTTCCAGTGTGACAGCTGTAACGAATGTTTGCTCACTGGATCAGACATTTCCAAAGCATCTCTTATTCAGGAAGAGTCTGCAATCTATGTCTAGGACATATTCGGTGTTCAGCACAGTTGTTGCATGGTATCCTCAACCAAAGGTTTAACGTCCAGGTGAAGAGCTGCTCCTATTCCATATTTAATGTTATCTGAAACAAAACCAAGAATTCTCTCCCTACCTTCCAGTGACAATAATTTTAAAAAGATGATCAGGAAGGACATAATTATAAAACCCATAAATGAGTGTGGGTTCTCTTGAGTTTTCGTTTGCATAGAACTGAGGCCACTAAACTACATCGTGTGTTTCTGCTGTTGTTGATCTATCTAGCTCACGGGTTAATTGTCCCTGGTCCTGGAAAATTTGGAGATTCAATAGTCCCGAGTGCACACCATCTGTATTTTTTTCTTTATCCTTTCCCAGCGTAATCCCTATAGTCTCACTTCTGGCCATCGCCAATCAAAAAATTTATATCTGTTTTCAGTCTTCATTCTTCTTGATTACATTCTGTTGTAATTTGTCTGATGACAACCTACTCTTACCTTGAAACTTCTTTTCTGTTTTTCTCCCTTTTCTCTGCTGGTCCCTTTTCTCCCACCTTCTTAATTCTGTGTGATCTGTACTACTTGCTCACATATCCCTTTCACCCTATAAGGGCTCACTTGTTGGCTCAAATTTATCCCAGACTAGACTGAACTAGGAAATTTACTAATTTTACTGATTTAGAAGTTTTCTGCCTCAGTAATAAGGTGATGTTGCTGATGGTCCTGTTCTAGCCTTCTTATCCTGGGAGCGAGACTGGATTTTGACCTGTCCTTGCTTCCCAGAGGCTGAGTTTAACACACATGCACTGAAGAAGCCTTTGTCCCTCTCCAGCGGACAGGCTGCTCAGATTAGTTCTCTTTCCTCTGTCACATTAATCCAAGTACTTACCACCTGACCTTTTGATTAAGGCAGCAGATTTGCTGAATTCTTTGGCTCTAGGGTCTTCTCTTTTCTAACCCCTTATACACTGCTGCCAGAAAAATTTTCCCAAAGCACCATGTCTGTAGGAGTGACATTCAAAAAAACCCAACAACTGTTATGGTAAGGCTGTGAGCTATCAGTACAGACAGGCTGACAGCTGGGTCCTGTAGGGTGTGTTAGACCGGGACCTAACCTTTCATTGCTGGATCATAGGAGGTCCAAGGAATCCTGGGGAAGGTTCAAGGCACCTAGAGTTGTGGCACTAGGGAGGTGAAGTGTTTTTTACCAACCACTGGGAAAGTACAGTTGATCCTTGAGCAACATGGGTTTGAACTGTGCTGGTCCACTTATATGTGGATTTTTTTTCAATAAAAGTTAAGCTGATTGTGCCTGTCTCTCCTGCTTTCCCTTCCACCTCCTCCACCTCTTCTGCCTCTGCTGCCCCTGAGACAGCAAGATCAACCCCTCTCCTCCTCCCC
Source organism: Propithecus coquereli (assembly GCF_000956105.1). Taxonomy (NCBI): domain Eukaryota; kingdom Metazoa; phylum Chordata; class Mammalia; order Primates; family Indriidae; genus Propithecus; species Propithecus coquereli. Next base: position 1,922,160 of record NW_012148419.1, read on the forward strand.
CTCAGCCCACTTAATGTGAATATGACGAGAATGAAGATCTTTGTAACAATGATCTATTTCCACTTAATGAATGGGAAATATATTTTCTCTTCCTTATGATTTTCTTAACATTTTCTTTTCTCCAGCTTACTTTATTGTAAGAATACAGTATATTAATATAATACATATATAAAATATGTGTTAATCAACTGTTTATGTTATTGCTAAGGCTTCTGGTCAACAGTAGGCTATTAGTAGTTAAGTTTTGGGGGAATCAAAAGTTATGTGTGGATTGTCAACTGTGTGAGGATCAGGTCAGCGCCCCAACCCCCTTGTAGTTCAAGGGTCAATGGTATGAGAAAATTTTACAACTGCTATAGTCGTGCTGGTATACCTGGTGAATATCAACTCTACACTTCTATAATGTCATTTTCCTTTTCAAAAACATTCAGTAATAGTCCATTATTGAGCACTGGATCAAGAAATACATATTATAGTTCATTGCATCAGATACCAATATGTACCTTTAAGATGGTGGGCTCTGAAACAGGCACCTTTACAAACAGATCTCATCCCTTGAAAATAATTCAGAATGACTTCACCTAAACCCTAGTTCTTGCACTCTACCTACAACAAGACAGAGGTATATATTACACAGAAGACTATGTGTAGGGGACTGTGCAGGAAAGTTCTTGGAATTTCAACAACAGAATAGAGTTCCAAATGGGAATGCAAAGTGATTCTCCAGCGAGCACAGGAAAAGCTATAAAGAAAGGAAGATGATGTTGACACGTGAAGAGAAACCCTTTGTTAGAAGGCTGAGAAGTATGAGAAGCAGATTACAAAATGACTCCCGCAGCCAAGCACACAGGAGATGTCCCTCCATAAGCAATGGTCATCTAGAGTCTTATAAAGACCTATAAGATAGTGTCCTCTGGGAGGTCAAGGTGGGAGGATCACTTGAGGTCATGAGTTTGAGACCAGCCTCAGCAAGAGTGAGACCCTGTCTCTACTAAAAAAAAAAAAAAAATAGAAAGAAATTAGCTGGGAAACTAAAAATAGAAAAAATTAGCTGGGCTTGGTGGCACATGCCTGTAGTCCCATCTACTTGGTAGGCTGAGGCAGGAGGATTGTTTGAGCCCAGGAGTTTGAGGTTGCTGTGAGGTAGGCTGATGCCACGACACTCTAGCCCAGGCAACAGAGCAAGACTCTGTCCCCCATCCAAAAAAAAAAGATAATGTCCACAATACAATGGTGGGTGGTAAGACATCAATGATAAAGACCACTCATTCCGCCACATGAATGGGATGAATATTCAGAGATAATATTTTGGGGTTTAAGCAATTTTGGCTTCCACTGTGGAAACATTGACTTGATCTCTGTTGCATGCTATTTGCAAAGGTTGATTTCTTCTCCAGATAACTATTTGGTAATGGTATCTATTCCACAGTTCATGTATTTTCAAAAGTTCTGGGAAAAGGGGAATATGTCAACAGCCACCATATTCCAGGAATTTAGGGCTAGGGAATTGATGAAGCCAGTGCCCAGAAACAAGAGTAACATCTGTTTGTTCCTCCTTTCAGATTTGATCTTAAGACATTCCCATTGCATTCACCTCCCACAGTTGCTTCCTTAGACTTTGGCCTCCCCCACTTGGCTATTCTGGGAGTGATCTTGCTAATCTCTTCAAGCATGCCGGTCTCAAGTTCATCTCTGACCTCTCCGCTTGATTCTTCTGATCCCGCCACTGATGTTCGTCTCTGTCTCAGGCCTGCATTAACAGCTCACACCAGCACCATTCGTAACATGGCAGGGTGGATAATTCCCACCTCCACATTTTTATTCATTTATTCACTCATTCATTCATTCAACAAACACTGAGTGCCTACTATGGCTCAGGAACTGTGCTAGATCCTGGGGGTTGAGAGATGAGACACAGATTCTGTCTTTATAGAGCTCATAGTCTAGTTGTGGGTGGGAGAGATGTGCTAAGAAGTAACTGGCACATGGTGTCATATGCTCACCAACAGGACTATGCACACTGTATAATGGTAGAACAGAATCAAAGGGAAATAACCCTGCTTGGGGGAAGTCACAGAGAGGACTTCCCAGAGGAGGTAACATTTGATATATCCTAAAGATTTCCATTCAAAGGAAAGGATAAGGGCATTTCACACAGAAGGAGTGAAGACGTGAAGGTTTCAAAGGAGTATAGCATGTTCAGGAGATGGCAATTAGTTTCATATGGCAAAGGAGGCAGTTTTGTGCTGTGCTTAATTGCACACAATTTTAAAGATAAACTGTATAGGAGGACCCTGTATGAATTTGGACAAGCTATTTAATTTCTCTGTGCCTCAGTTTCCCTATATGTAAAGTATAGATAAAAACAGCTCTTCTTTCATAGGATTGCTTTGAAGATTTAATGAGTGAACACATATAAACTGTCAAAGGGATGCTTCATATGTAGTAAGTATACAGAAAAATGTTTGCTATCATTGTAATCATTGCCATTGTCCTCATCATCATCGTTATTGTCATCATCATCATTGCCTCTCTCTTTATCCTTAAACTTAATTAGCCATTAAGTTGTCTCTGTTCTACTCACTCAACATTTCTCAAATCTATATTTGCATTACTATCCACATTACCACCGCCTTAGTTTAAGCTCTCATCCTCTCTCTAATACCTGGTCTTGCTGCCTCCAGTGATTTCTCCGGCAGTTGAATTCCCACATATATTTAATGATACCAAGGATGGGAGGAAGGAAACCAATGGAGATGAGATTAGAAAAGTAACCAGAGGATGGATTACCAAGAGTCTGAATGCCAGGATAAGAGGTTTGGACTTCATTCTGTAGCCTATGATGATAAAGATCATGTGGAAATTCTAGAGATGGAGTCTGTAGGTGATTGGCTGGTGAAGAGAAGAGAGGGTAAGGAGGTTAAGGGAGGGATGTACATGACTCTTAGGGTTTGGGGCTCAAGAATCTTGGTGGGTGGGGTACCATCTTCTGAGATGACTGGAGTATGGAGTTTGGGAGGAGAGGGTGGCTGGAAATGAAGCTGGAGAGGAAAGAATAAGTAAAATCACAAAACGCTTTGAATTTTATCCTGTAAGTCCAGAAGTAAGGGTGTAGAAGTAGATACCTTTTTTTTTTTTGGAAAATGGATTGGGAATATGAGAGCATTCATTCTCTCCCGTTAGCCTCTCTTTTCTTTGCATCCTATGATGAAATGCCTCTCTTATCCAATCCTTCAATGCCCTCACTTGGCCTTTCAGGGTACTTAAAATCTAATTATCACTAAAGAACCAGAGAAACTCTACCTCCTCTAACACCGATTGGGTCTAACTACCCCAGCCCATACTGATTTTCTGACTGCCTGTTGTATTGAATGTTCTCATGCTCAGTCTAGTGCCTAATAGGTCTCTAACTGTTTCCTGTCTTAGTTTCATCTTCCTAACTACATTAAATTGCTACCCTTAATGGCAAACCAAATGATTGAATCCTCTAAATGGCACACAGTAGAAACCCTAAACCATTCATGG
>NW_012148419.1:1927684-1932221 GCF_000956105.1 Propithecus coquereli
TATCTTCCTGTTTTTGAGCAAAGTCAAGATGGAAAGCTTGAAATTTGTTGGGAAAGACCTAGGGGCTGCGGCTCAAGGAAGCACTGGAGAAAATGAGAGCAAGTCCCAAGCACACTGGTTTCTTCAAAACCAGTTCTTCCCAGCATTAGTGTCTAGGCTGAACCACATTCCTTGCCCTTCTCTGCGATTCCTCTATTGCCACAGCCCAGCCCCTCCCTCCTCCCCAAACCATCCTGAGACAGCCACGAAGGGACACCTTCGGCCATGGAGGAAGCAACTCTGCCATCAAGAAACAGCTAACTCTATTTCTAGACCCTTCCTCTATCCAGACATCGCTATCCAGTTGTAAATCCAGATACCAGGTTGAACTTTAAGTTTAGAACTTGTCAATTTTAAACTAGCTCCTCTTCTACTATTTTCCATTTCGGGTCAGCTGGGCCTGACTCTTGGAAGGCTCCCTGTCTCACAACCACGCGGGTCTAAGCCCTGTAGGAGCCACAGCGTTTCCTACAATCTCTGCTGCCTCAGTTCTGTCCCAACCTCGTGACCTCTCGCCTGGATTGTGGCAATGGCCTCTTGTTTCCCGTCCCGTCTCAGTCACTTTCCCATTCCATCCATCCCATTTCCATATCTGGACAGATTAATTTTTTCCAAAGCTCGGCTCCGACCATGTCTTATGACTCCTTAAAAACTGCCAATATTTTCCTATTGCTGCCGAGAAATAAATACAAATCCTGACTCCCACTCAAGCACCACTCAATTCTGTTTCTCTCTCCAATCTCCCTATGGCGTCTTCTATGGATGACTACGGTAAAGTGCTTCTGTGCCACTATTTCCTCCTGGCTTTTCCATCTCCCCACATTTGCCGACACTGTTCCCGTTTCCTGGAAGGCCTCTGCATTCATGGCAACAGGGGGAAGGGAGGAAGGATGATAGGAAAAGGGGCAAAATATTCAGCCAGTGTTGTCTGAACATATCTCCTGAATGTTGAACTTTTTCTCTCTCATGAAAAAAGCCCCACAACTGGCTCATTTTTCTTGTGAGGAACACTCACGGGTGATTCTGAGGATCCCACCCCCCATGCCCACTTCCATATTTCCATGCTGCTGTATTCTCTCATATATGTCATGCACTGTGTGGTTTCCTCTCAGCCCTGTCTCTCATGCCCTGCTTCTTTCCCTGCTGTCCCCGTGACCCCCTTGGAGACCTCATGCAGGCTTGCCTCCGTCACCCCCAGCCCCTCTGCAACCACTCTCCTCCCCCTGCACTGGGGACAGCTCCAGCCAGCGCTGTCTTCATCACGCACCCCCAAACTCTTGTGGTCATGCGCAGATTCCCTGCCGTGGTGGTGGAACTGGTGTACTCAGTGAGCATCTCGCTGGGAACCAGGTGAGCTGTCCCTTTCTCCTTGTGGCAAACGCCACACCCCGAGTCTGAGAAGTTTTCTGGCTGCTTCCTTCACTTGGTCCGGGGTAGAGGGACATTCCAGAGCCCGTTCTACTGACAGCTGCCTTCAGAGAAAGCCCTTTGCTCCACCACATCTCTAGCTTTCTCTCGGACAAGCTGGGGGTGGTGACAGGCTGATGGCAGCATGATCAGATCCAGCCACCCTCAGCAATCCTGAGTAGATGTGTCCAGCATTTCTCTCTTTAGAACTTGCAGTGCAGCTATTGTTCTCAGCCTTGGATTTCAGCTGAAATCCTGAGACAACAGAAATATCTGTTGAATTAAATAAACTTCAAATCCATTCATTTCTTTGGACATATAAATGCCAAATATTAATTTTAAAAAACCTTTTGACCCAAAAAAGGAAATGCACTTCTTCCTTATAAACAAACCCATTCTGAGGGCCAGTTGGATTAGACAGGTTGTCCGTCTCCCACTCCCTCTAGGATTAGAAAGAGGCTGTTTGCATATTCTGCAGCTTCTTGAATAGCCTTTCTTTACCAATTATAGGGCTTTTCTCAAACATTTTAATTTATCACAAGGCAAATTTTGGCATAAGTAATTATATTTTGACTGCTTGGGGAAGGCATTTTCAAAACGTTTATTTATTTGTTTATTTTTGCAATGACATATGCAAAAATGGAGCTGTTGCTCAACTTTCTGGTGCTTTCTGCCTTTGTGAACCCAGAAATTTCACATTATTTCCTGGTCCTCCATGAGGAAACAAAACAGTTACACAGTGTTCTAGAAGAACTGTTTGCTTGAGAGAAAATAGCCTTCCCATTCAGACACAGGCTTCATTATCATGCAAGCAGCTTGTGGGCTTCGGGGCCCACTGCAGGGCAGGGCTGGGACCCAGGGTGCAGGGATGGGCAAAGAGTTGCAGACAGGACCCAAAAGCAGACTGTGCAGGGGCCTGGAATTTAACCCTGTGACCCAGAGAAAGTGCTTGTGTTTGCATTTGCAACATGTTTTTCTTTTAATCTTTAGAAAAAATCCTGACTCTATGCCCGTGTTTTGCAGAGTGTGGTCCTTGGACCATCTGTATCAAAATCAGCTAGAAAGCTTGTTTAAATGCAGAGTTCTGGGCCCCAGGGAGCTCTACAGATCAGGACTGAGGCATTGGGACCCTGACATTTCCATTTCCAACGAGCCACCCCTCTCTGAAGCCTGAGAACCCCTATAGGCTGTGCTTTCCTCACGGACACAGACACTCTGGAAGGCGTCGGACCCAGGGCTGTTCCTCTGCTTATAACAGTCTCTCAAGCTCCCAATTTCCATCTCCTGACAACCCATCGTCCCAAAATAATGGCATGTTTATTCCCTACTAGCTCCTGATTCTTGATCTTTTTCTTCATTTTCTTCTGCCTTTTATTCTTCCCACCTCCTACTCATGGAGAGCATAGTTTTATTCAGTCAACCAGAGCCCTTAAGATTCCATTTTTAGGGAAATTTCACAATTTCTCATGTATTTCTACAGATCAGTCATATGCTGGCCAAGACTGTTATAAGATGTACTCTACAACTCGGATATTTTCTTTGCAAAATTCCTGAATTCTTTTTGCCCAAAACTTGAGATACACTTCTTGAGTTCTACAATTTCCTCTGTGAAATGTGGTCCCTTTATTTCAATAATTCCCTCCTTGACTGGTTAGGAAGGCTTTCCTCTGCCTTCCTTCTTTCTTGGGAATAATATGATTGTGGAAGAGCAGAACCAAAAGGTGGGTGACCCTCAGTATACATGGGGCCAGACAAGTATTTTTTTGTAGGGCCCCTGTCTATATAAACAACTGGAGCCACCCCAAAGCAGCTTGTCAGCATCATTCTGGTGGACCAATCTCATGTGATCCCATGAAGGAAACATCTGCTCACCAAGCTGCCCCCTGGCATAGAGGCCAGGATGTCACCATAGGTGAGTCTAGTCCCTGCTTATTGCACCTGCCCAGATGTTACTGCTGGCCCTGGCTGGTCCCAGTCACCAGAGGGAGACTTAAGAATTCAAGGAAGATTCCCAAATCCTGGGACCCCTTGAGGCAGGGGCCCCATTGGTCCAGGTATCAGGGTGAGACTGCAAGTAGACTGGTTATGTCTTGTCACCATGGCTTCTAGACGAGGTCAGCAGGCCTTAATCAAAGGCAGCTGGGGATGCTTGTTTGTTTAACCTTTATGAGGTTGTTGTTCATTTTGTTCTGAAGGTTTCTACTTCTGCTGATGATTAGAATACTCTTCATCTAATGCTGGGCACTATATGAACTATGTCCTTTCCCCTTCCTTCCCACCCTTCCTTCCCACCCTTCCTTCCTGTTTCTGTCTCTCTCACACATAGTTTATCTGTCACTCCATGCAAGCTGCCTCGCTCAGTTCCAAGTTTGCTCTACTCTCCTCTCTCACACACACCCTCACACGTGTTCTCAGCTTCTCTTCCACACTCTACATTTTTCCTTTCAAACATAGCGTTGGGTGGGGGCTAGGAGTCCTTTTGAGTAATTTTCTCTACTTTACCTCAGCCGTGAGAAAAAGGAGAAAATGACTCTCACAGGCCCGGTGGCTCTCTTTCCTTCTTTTCTTCCTTCCCCTTTCTTTCATTATTTTTAATCTCCCTGTTTCTAGGACCAGGGCAGCAGGTCATAAAATTTCAGTGGTCACCTCACTTAATCTTGGTGCTCTGGACTCCTTTGCCCCACTGAAGAAAATGGTGTTTCTGGTAAAAAGGCTTTTCTTTGAGAAGCCACAGGCAGTTTCTTCATTCATTCAACAAACATTTATTGAGTGTCCACTAAATGTCACTATGCTAAGATCCTGGCTCTCGACAGGCCAAAGTACAATAGAGTAGGGCAACCGTGTAAACAGATAAGAACAGTGAAGCGCTGAGCTATGGAGAAATGTGTCCAAAGCACAAGGCTGGGACTGGGGATCTGAGTACCTGGATATCCCACCTTTTACCTGAGAGCTAAGGTTAAAGTATCTTGCACTTTCCTTGAATCCCTTAACCTGGCTGTCATGGTTAAATGCACAGCTGTAAAAACCTGCCTGGCTACTGCAAACCTCTACAGATGGCCAAAGTTGGAGGCCCTGCTCACACATCCACGTC
>NW_012148419.1:1933906-1936411 GCF_000956105.1 Propithecus coquereli
TTGACACTCAATATTTTTGGAGTTGTCACTACACGCACAATGCTAAGTGCCTCACAAGGATGATCTCTTCTAATAATAGCTACCCTTCTTCAGCACCATCTCCATGCCAGGCATTTAATTTACACTCTCCTGTTTAACCCTTGCATAATATCAACAAGGTAGGTAGTATTCTCGTCCCTCATTTTGCTAAGAAAGAAACTGAGGCCAGAAAGTTAATCTATCTCTAAGCCAACAGGGTGAGTGAGAGAGCCATTGTTGAGATTAAAATTTTAACCACAAGTGGGGCCAAGGCACTAGAAGACTTGAGAACACATTCCTCTGAATTGTTGGTGGGTCTTACCTGAGTTCTCTGTGTTTCAAGCCTCTTTATAACCTTTACCTTTAGAACAACTGAGAGAGAGAGAGAGAGAGAGAGAGAGAGAGAGAGAGAGAGAGACAGGGAGAGAGAGAGAGAGAGAGAGAGACAGAGAAGGTCAGCTTTCACTTCTTTATAGGCAGCAAGAACTATTAGAAAATGCTTCCAGAGCAGGATGTACTGTTTTGTTTCCTAGGGCATCAGAGAAAAAAGAAACTTTGATTTAAAAATTGGGCATATTAATACATACAATTTTATCTGTCAATTTTTTAAAAATTAGGTATTAATGGAGCCCAGAGAGCAGGAGAACCTCTTCACTTCTATTAAATGTCTTGGGAGATTGCCAAGGATGAAGAAATGATGCTGAGGAAATGTGCTGACAGGAAGTCGTACCCATTCCTTGATCCTACCTGCTAGAGAGGTGATTCTTAATTTTTTTTAATCTAAGGGTTTGAGACCCTTTTAAGAATCTAATGAAAGAAATAGACTATCTTGCTAGAAATTGTGTGTTAGTGTGCACACACACACGAAACATGATTTTGCATTATTAGACCCTAGAATTAAGCATCAACCCCCACTTGGGTGCACACCCATATACTGGCCTGCTTGCTATTTTCCCACTCTCCCCAGCCCTGGCCTGGCTGGAACATGTTCAGGCCTGTGCCATGTAATAGCTGAGGAAGGCAGGAACAAAGAAAAAATGAAAGGAGATCTGTTCTTCCTATCCCAGGTTGAAATCCTGAACACAGTTTTCTGTAGAACTATGCTTCTGTCTGTGATCACTTTCTAGAGTTTCATTAGGTCCATATTTCTTGTACCGTGTGATTTAATAGGCCGTGAACTACCCTGGGGACAGAATGACTCTCTTGGTTCCTTTGGGAAAATGTGTTTAATTTGTTGCAACCAACCAACCAACAACTTCTGAATGAAGCTTTGAAACTTAGTAAGTTGGGTATTTAGTAAGTCTGGCACAACCTTTGCTCCATTTGTGAAAGAGGAAAAAATATCCTATTAGACAGCCATGGAATTGGGCTATAAGCCCAAAGACAGAGAAGGATGCATGTTATAAGAAAGCATTATTTTCAATTTTAAAAAATGAAATATACACACCCAAAACATCAGGACTCGATTTCTTTAAGCTCCTCATGTTCTCTGTGGGCTGATCCATCTCCTCTGTGGCATTGTTAAGTGTGGGGAAGACTGCTACTTTTCCCAGCTGATAAGAACCTTTACATAGACATAGATTTTTAAACATTTTTTCCGCAAGGCTGAATAACCAGCTATTTTAATGATTTGAAACCACCTAAGATTATAATACTTTGGGTTTGTTTTTGATGCATAGTGTTCTATAGAAAGCACAAGCAAAAATGAATAATTTATGAATGATGTGGTACATTTATGATTTATTTACAGCCCAGAACTCATGCAAATCAGAGAAGATCAAACACCCTATACCCTGGCCTGCCATTTAAAGCAGCATTTAGGGGAATAAAGGACAAGAAAGAACACAGGAGCTGTGCTGTAATTTTATATGGGACAATAAATAAGAAACTTAAATATTTGCTGAGAAATAAATTGAACGACGATGAACATAAAAGTTGGCTTTGAGAGAACTAGAAATATCAAGAGATTGACTATTGATGCCATGAAAGAAATCGCAGATGACCCTTGAGCAATGCTGGGGTTAGGGCCACCGACATTGAGCAGTTGAAAATCCATGTATAACTTTTGACTCCCCTAAAACTTAACTATTAGTACAAATAGCCTACTGTTAACCTGAAGCCTTACCAATAACAAAAACAGCCAATTAACACATATTTGGTATTTATATATATTATATACTGTATTCTTAAAGTAAGCTAGAGAAAAGAAAATATTATTAAGGAAATGGTAAAGAACAGAAAATGTATTTACTATTCCTTAAGTGGAGGTGGATCACCATAAAGGTCTTCACCTTTGTTGCCTTCAGGTTGAGTAGACTGAGGAGGAAGAGGCAGAGGAGGGGTTGGTCTTGCTGTCTCCGGGGCGGCAGAGGCGGAAGAGAATCTGCACGTAAGTGGACCCACACTGTATGTCTGCTGTTACATGTTACAACTTTCTCTGTAGGCTTCTTCCTAATTAATCCTTCATAGTATCTTGTGATTTTTTTT
>NW_012148419.1:1936461-1937699 GCF_000956105.1 Propithecus coquereli
TGTCATGGTTAAATGCACAGCTGTAAAAACCTGCCTGGCTACTGCAAACCTCTACAGATGGCCAAAGTTGGAGGCCCTGCTCACACATCCACGTCTAAGCCCCAAAGTCTCCAAAATCCTCTCCACAGATACACTGTATTATTTCAACCACTGTTTGAATTTTTCAGAGTTCTCAGCCAAGGACCAAATGTTGGAGTCTCTGAGAAATCAGGTCCCTTCTCATCTGAGTTCTTAACCAATGGAGAAACAAAACAAAGAGTGGCAGAAAGAGGCCAAACTATTATTATCATTATTACAGTAATAATAAATTCTGAAGCAGAAATAGGGATCTGTGACAAAATTAGGCAGAGGGCCGCAGCAGAGCCAATTACCAGTTCCCCCACACGAGTAAAGTTGAGGAAGCCGAGTGGAGCATGCCCCAGTTATTTTTCCCAAGGCTACTGACCCGAGTAATCACTGTCCTCCCCACCCAGGGCCCCTCCCCCTCCTGGCTGAGCACAGCACTGGGGAGAGGCCAGGAGGGTGACAGGACTCCACTCATTTGGAAGCAAACATGAAATGGAAGAGCCATTTCTCCTGCAAAGTTACTTTATGAACCAAATTGTTATTACAAGTTCATAATTGTTTATCTACAATTCCAAAATCAAAAGAGCTATCTTAAAAAAAAGAGTTTTCTTATAAATTTGTGAAAAACTCTTGTGGTGGCAAAATCTGACCAGAAATGATATGAGGTTATCTAAGATCTTTATCCCATTTACTTCGATATTCATGTTTTGATACTAAGATGATACAAAAATATAAATATTTTGATTATGGGGTCCTTCCTCAGGTCCAGTTGTATAAGGTATTTAAAATACAGTATATGCACCATGTTACCTTTCTAAAATCCAGACAATTCTGAATTATGAAACATATTAGGCCTCAAAAGTTTTTGATGAAGAATTATGTTCAGTGTGGGAGACAGTGAATTGGCTGAAGATAAATGACGAAGACATCTTGGGAATGTGAGGAAAGGAGGACGAGCGAGCTTGTCTGGAGTCCTTACTTGGGCTACGAAAGAGAAGCTGAGAGTTTATAATAATTAGAATTGATCTTGATATGGGATTGTGTAGAATTTATTTATTTTTAGACAATTCTATGAAAGAGGGGCACCTAAATAAGAGGCTGTGGTTCTGTCAGGAGGTGTAGGTGCCAATGCAGGAAAGCTGCCTGGCAGTGCCACGTGGAGCCAGCCTGGT
>NW_012148419.1:1941459-1980900 GCF_000956105.1 Propithecus coquereli
CCTGGCTGCCCCAGCCAGAGTTGACCCTACAGTCACAGTTGGGGTGAATTCTCGATGATGAGCAAGCTCGCGGTGAAAGGAGGTTCACCATGGTGGTTCTGGAGGTTCATTTCCATCAAGTTCTGCCTTTTTCATGAAGCCACCCCAGTTACAAACATCATCTCACTAGTGTCTTTGTCTTTATTCAGGATAAAAACCAAGACGAACACACTGTCATTCGAGGGGGGATTCTCAACACATATAATGTCCTCTCTCCACCCTTTGTATGGATGGAAATAATCACTCTCCCTGGAAAAGACACTCTGGTAAGCGGTCCTTAGCACGGGTTTTACCTCTTTCCTTCCATTCAAATATGACTGATTCTTGTGGGAGTTCATCTTAATCAGTTCAGCCTGCTATAACAAATTCCTATAGACTGGGCGGCTTATAGATAACAGACGTTTATTTCTCACAGCTCTGGAGGCTGGAAGTCCAAGATCAAAGTTCTGGCAGATTCGGAATCTGGTGAGGGTGCTCCTGATTTGCTGACAGCCACCTGCTTGCTGTATCCTCACATGGCAGAGAGAGAGAGATCAGCTCTTTCAGGTCCCTTCTTATCCGGGCACTAATCTCTTCATGAGGGCTCCACCCTCATAACCTCATCTAAGCCTGATTACCTCCCAAAGATCCCATCTCCAAATGCCACCACATTAGAAATTAGGGCTTCAGTATATGAATTTGTCAGGGGCACAAACATTCAGTCCATAGCAGAATTTATTCCCAAGTTTTTAAAAAAATCAAAACACAACCCCAAATCCCCAGAACTTAGACAAGAGACACTCAGTGGGCAAAGGCCATGGACAAGTCTGTGAGATGTGGCTCCCAGCTGTGGTGCAGCATTTGGCGACACCACACATTCACTCTCATTCCTGCTAGCTGTGGTTGCCCCACGGACCCAGGAACTCTTAGGCTTTGCAAGAGGCATGTTAACGTGTGTAGGCAATCAGAGTAGCATTTCGGGTGATGTATAAAGCAGGCCTCCATCATATCAAATTTTGTTATATTCAAGGCTGTCATTGGGGCATGACATCCACAGTAAGCAGGTGAGATGTCTACCACAGCAGGTACCAGGCTTCAGACCTCTCCAGAGGATCACAAATGAAGGCAAACGGGCTGCATCAAATATGTTGTAAAATAAATGGTTCTTTCTCCCGCTTCCCCTCTCAGGAATTTTTGAGTTGGTTTATGTGACATTAGTAGAATTTGTCTTGCTTTCTCTTTTAGGACAAAGAAAAAAGTCAGTTACTTTAAGAGAAAGAATAAAAGCCTTGCCACGGAGGAAAACTCGGTTTTTTGGAATGTGCAGGCCCCAGCTGAACAGGGAAAAGTGAAGCAGATCCCAAGTCACTGAAGCAACGCGTGTAGAGCTCCTCAAAGAGGAGGTCTTGCCACACACCCAATGTGGCATTGTTAGATAGATAGTTAGGATCTCTGGTTCTTCTCGTGCCGAGGGTTCCCCGTTTTGGTGCTGTTTCGAGCAATCGCTCCACCTGGGAAGGATAAGAGTGGGCCATTTGGTGTTGCCCGACTCTTAATCCTATCCCGAGCAACTGCTACACCTGGTGAAGGAGGGCATGCTTTATCAATCTAGGAGTTCCTCAGCCCAGACAGAATAAGATTTAGAAAGTGACCTAGAGTAACCTAAGGGTAATTAATGTGCCATTAGCTTGAGTCTGCATTACGGCTCACCACCCCCAGGTGGGCTTTCTTAGAGGGAGCCCGTATATGCAGATGGAATTTTTCAGGACACCTGTTGATCATTTGATAACATCCTACACCTCCCAAGAGCCTTCCTCCAGATGGGCTAATAAAAGGAAACAATCCGAGAAGTCAGAGGAGTGGGTCAGCCGTGAGTGAGTTGGTCTGTCTCTCTCCACTTTCGGAGACAGACCCGTTTTATTCTACGATGAAGAGCTGCTCTTGTGAAAGTGCTCCCTGCCTGAGGTTACTCCCTCACATTGGCCTCGCTGGAGATTTTTCCAAGAAAGGATTCAGAGGACCCGGATAATAGTCTGGACTTGACACTTTGGTGTGTCTGGTCATTCTTCAGCCAAGAGCACACCAAACCGAGGGCAGACTCCCACCCCGACATCTCTGCCGAAACCTGGGATTCTGACATCCCCTGGCATAGCACATGCTAATACATCTCCCACAAGCTGCACACGCTGCACAGCCAAACCCAACCGGCAGCCTGGATTACGATGCTTCCAGAGAGCTTGAGCCTACAAGCAAAGGACGCTAACAAACAGCCCACGAACAGACTGCATGCTATGGACCAGCCACTTTGCACGTGAGTTCACCTAAAACAGCAGCGTCAGTGAGGGGCAGATCTCTCTGAGATCAGGTGCCAGGATTTGCCACTGCATGGGTTAGGGAGGGGCACAGGGACAGGGGGCTTTTCATGAAATCTGCTTTAGCTGAGATGGGACCCTCATTCAAGCCTCCCTCTGAAGTAAACTATCAGGATCAATCTCCCATCACGACCCATAGTGACCAGCAGGGCAACTCACTGGAAATGGGGCAGAGCTTCCAGCATAGAAACCCGTGAGGTAGTTGAGAGTGGGCCAGAGAAAAACAGCTAACGCAGGCTGTTTAGTTCAAAATGCTGAAGCTCTGTGGTCTGCATAAGCACGGTACAGTGAATACGGGGTTAGGCCTGGGCTGGAGTTGATCAGACATGTGCTAGCACACAATGGTTTTTTTTTTTATTTATTTATTATTCCAGGGTTTTGTGAGGGTACAAACATTATAGTTACACTTTATGTCTTTGCCTCACCCAAATGCGGGTTAAAGGCATGCCCTTCCCTCCCTTTAGTGCTCCCCGTGTCCTTTAGTTGTAGATTTGCCCCCCCATCCCCCTAATCCCTAGAGAGTATTTCTGCCATGTGATCAACCTAGTGTTGATCAGTTAGTACCAATCTGATGGTGAGTACAAGTGGATCCCGTTCTTCTGCTCTTGTGATGCCCCACTTTGGATAATGGGCTTAAGTTTAATCCAGGAAAGTGTAAGAGGTGCTAGATCACTGTCGTTTCTTATGATTGAGTAATATTCCATTGTAAACATATACCAAATTTTGATAATCCACTCACGGATTGACGGGCACTTGGGTTGTTTCCACATTCTTGCAATAGTGAATTGTGCTGCCCGAAACATTCGGGTGCAGATGTCTTTATCGTAGAATGTTTTGTGCTCTTTTGGGTGGATGCCTAATAGTGCTATTGCTGGATCGAATGGTATTTCTATTTTTAGCTGTCTGAGGTGTCTCCAAATTCTTTTCCACAGAGGTTGCACTAATTCGCAGTCCCACCAGCAGTGTAAGAGTGTTCTGTCTCTCCACATCCTCACCAACATTTGTTGTTTTGTGTTTTTTTGATAGAGGCCAATCTCACCGGAGTTAGGTGATACCTTATTGAAGCACACAATGGTTTTAACCAGCACATTCAGCACCCGGGTTCATAGTTGCTCTCTCTGGAGTATCGTGTTGAGGAGGATCCTGAGGCCGTATCTGAGCCCAGCAGGGAAAAGGCCCATGATTAGTGGCAATATCCACCATGGACCCGGGGTGGAAGTGTGGTGGCACATGTCCCGGGTACATACCATCTGAGCTACGCACTGACATTAAAAGCTCTGGGTCTAGAAATGTAGGTTGGATTCTAATTGTGGAAAGCTCTTAATGTTACATTGAAGAATCTGGCCTTTATTTTGTGGATTTTTGTGGTTCATTTGGTCAGAACAGTAGTTCTAAAAATATGGAATGTAAATGCCTTTAGCAGAATTCACACTCTCCTTTTGCCAGAGGAGCTGCTCAGCTCCCTGTTCCTGTTGTCTTGTGGTCAATCATGTCTCACATTTAAATTACCTGAAGGTCTTTGAGTTTGCAAGCTTGTTGTGGGTAACAGAGAACCACTGTTGGATAGTGAGCTGGAAAATGACATTATCAGAAGATATTTTAAGAAGATCATTCTTGCAGGGATGTGAAAGTTGGATTGGAGAAAGAAAAAAAAAAGAGTAGAAGGTGTAATACTAGCTAAGAAGTATAGGAACTCTCCATGTAAGAGTTATACATGCCTAAACTAGAACTGCAGAAATAGAAAAGAAGGGACAAGCTAAGTGATGTCACAGAAATAATATCAGAGCTTAGCTTGGGTGTAGCATATAGAGAAAAGAGTTCAAAAATGTTTTTTTTTATTTCAGAATTTTACAGGGGTACAAACGTTTTGGTTACATGACTTCTGTACAGTTTGAGTCAGAGTTATAAGTGTGTCCATCCCTCAGATAGTGTACATTGTAGCCATTAGGTGTGAATCTACCCATCCCCTCCTCCTCCCTCCCACCTGCTTGATTTTTATCGAATTTTGCTACCATACACGCACATGAGTGTTGATCATTTAGTTCCAATGTAACAGTACATGTGGTGTTTGTTTTTCCATTCTTGCTATACTTCACTTAGGAGAATGGTTTCCAGTTCCATCCAGGTTGTTACAAAAGGTATTATTAATAGTTCACCATTTTTTAATGGCTGAGTAGTACTCCATGGTATACATATACCACTTTGTATTAATCCACTCATGTATTGATGGGCACTTGGGTTGTTTCCACATCTTTGAAGTTGTGAATTGTGTTCTTATGAACATTTGAGTGCAAGTGTCTTTTTTATAAAATGAGACTTCAAAAATGATGTCAAAGTTTTAAAACTGAGGGACTGGGGGAGAAACTGCTGGTCCTATTAACAGAAATAGGGAATTCAAATAGAGAAACAAATTTAGGCATGTGGTGAGGAAGGAGACGAGTAGATGAATTTTATAATAGAACCCAGTTGTTTTCCTGATTATGCCACTGTTACAGATGGACTCACTCACAACACAGCATTTCTCTGAGAAACGCTGTGAGTTGGACATTGTCTCCTGTCCTGTCTTTCCCAAGACTGATGGAGGACGTCCAATTAGGACAGCTGGCTGGGTTAAAGGTTTAGTCTGTGGCCATGGAATAAAGCCAAATTAACTGGATTGGAATCTGTGTCCTTGACCAGCAGAGCAAAGGACTAACTGGTAATCAGCTTCAGCCATTTCTGCTGTAACATCTAATCAGATATTGGCTTCCTGTCCTCAGCCTTCTTGCCAGCTGGATAGTCACCTTGTCTTACTGCCTACCCCAGCTATGGGCAGATGTCACACTGAACTTGTTCATCCCTCCTCTCTCTTTTCGTCTCATCTCTCTCGATCAAGGGCAGGGATTGATCAGGATGAGTATGACAGGGAGTGGGAAGTTTGGCAAGGTCAGTAAGGAGGTGTGTGTACTGTCATGCTGAATGCCTTGCCGTGCACTCTGCCCATCTGTTCTCCGAGTCCTGCTGTATGATGCCAAACACGGCGTTTGCTAATAGTAGTTCCATCCCCCACCTAACGTTCTCTCATAGATATGTGATGCCAAGTCCTGCTCCCATTTGTTGAGTCCTGGTTCACTTATCGATTAACTTAATAGCTTGATATAAACTTTATTGTTTCTTATGATTTCATGGGTTGACCGGGCTCAGATGGATGTCTCACAGGACTCCCATGCAGCTGTGGATGGGACTGAAACATCCAAATGCTTCATCACATGTCTGGCTGCTTGGAAAGCACAGCTGAAAGCTGGGCTCAGCTGGGCTACTGATGACTGGGTCTCCTGCTCTCGCCATGTAGTCTCAGGGCCTCTTTTCCGTACAGCCTCCCCACATGGTCTCTCCTGAAAAGTAGCTGGATGTTTTACATGGCACCAGGGATTTTCAAAGCACAAAAGCAGAAACTGCCATGCCTTCTGATGACTTAGGCCCTAAACAGGTGCATCACTGCGTTGTTCTGTTGGTTTTGTTGGATCATAGAGCCAGCCTAGATGGGGAGTTAGGAAGGGGCTACATAAACGTGTGAATTTGGGGAGGTACAATTCACTGGAGGACATCCAATGGCTTCCTTCCTCTCTCAGAATAAAGTCCCCTGAGGCCTTCTGTGAACTGTACCCTGTACCCTCTGACCTCAGCTCTACCCTTCCTCCCTCCCTTCTCTCTAGCTGTGCTGGCCCTTCTTACTTTCCCTCTGTGGGCTGGAAGAAGGCATTCAGGGAGGTGGTGCTGGGAACCCAGCAAGTCCTGCCAGTTATGTAGGAATCGTTTAGGAAGGCAAGCCACGATAAAGGAATCCCAAGAGAGGAAGAACATTTAAGAGCACTGAGGATTTTGAAAACTGCCAATTGTATGGTTAGAACATAGAGTAGCTACTGGGATATTCAGGCTAAAAAACACAAGCAGGAGCCAGATCATGAGGGAAATTATATGCCAAGCCAAGGAATTTCAGTTTGGTTTCCTAGATACTGAAGGGTTATAAGCAGGAACAATTTGATCAGATTTGCATTTTGGTAAGAGTACTCTTTAGCATTTTGAGAGACACTCTAGAAAGTGAAGAGATTAAAAATAAAAGAAAGACCAGTTAAAATGTTATTACCAAAGATCGTGGTGAAAATCTTGGTAGGGCTGTCTCTAGGGTGTGTGAGTCTGTGGGAAAATATTTGGGGGGGCATGTTTATATAAATAATTTGAAATATATCACAAAATTTATGGGCCCATGAAAAATTATTAACTGACAAAAATTTAGAAAATGAGTAAAATAAAGGTTCACATAATTGTTTTCTACCCAATCAGTGCATGAAAAGATTCTTTGTAATGTCCAGACCTCGTCTGCTTCTGTTCATGTCTAGGAAGTCTCTCTTCATGCTCCTTATTGTTAAATATGCTGTCCCTGGTTAGTTCGTATCTCCCACTGCAAGAAAAAAGTAACACCGTAGTTATTACTCTTAGTGCCGTATCTCTTTGCAAGGTATTTGTACAGAAACAATATATATCTTTTTGCTCTTTCAGTTTCCTAATATTAGTTATTTTATGCTGTTACGTCCTTACTCACAAAGTGACATCATTCATCAGGCTGCCTGTGGATACTGGCTTCCAATGACTGACTCAGATGTTGTCACGGTGCTTCATTGACAGTGACCACAAATGCGAGTCTTACCCAGGGCATGCAGGAAACCATGAGCAATAATTCATTTTCTGCTCATGTTAAATTTATTGCTCAGAATTTTATATAATAAATGTAAAATAACACATTCCAGTTATGCCTTCTCTTGAACTCTTTAAGCCATAATCACTGCATTCTCAGAATGTCATCTCTTTTCATGTTGAACACACTCCTGCCTTCCACACTGGCCACTGGCAGGGAGGAGAGGTGAGGAGCCTGCAGGCCTAGCAGCATAAGTACGGTCCCATTCGCTCAAGGAATATCCAGCCCTGGTCTGGCAGAGCTTACAACCAACCTGAGAGCACAGTGTCATCATATCAATCAGAGGCAAGAGAGGACATTGATCAGAGGGCCTGTTGCCTTTGTGCAGCAACAATTTCATGAAGCTCTCAGAAGAGACAGGCCCGGTCACCCCTAGAGGACTCCCTGACATGTGGTACACAGCCTGCAAAACTGTGGTGTGATCACCCTGGGTGCCAACAGCAAGGGGTTTAAGGCAAAGGACTCCAGCTACCACTCTCAATACCCCTGGGTGTTGGAGACCAGAGATGGCACCGCAGGGGAGCAAGGACACTCAAGGGCCAATGCACAGGACCATAAATGTGGCTCAGATTCACACATGGGCAGTGGTCTATCAGTAGCCTAAAGCCCTGGCCTCTTCTTATATCTGTTGTGTCGGTAACCCCGAATCAGAATGTCAGCACCACTCTGGCAACCCAATCTTTTGCATAATCTTGTGAAAAAAACACCACATTGGCCAGTAGGAGCAATCCGCCCATCAGGCTGCCCTCCTGAAACTGGGGCCTGGCCACAGGACCCCAGAACAACCCCACAGGGGCACAGTCCAGAGTTCCTTGAGGCAACTATTGACCACACATGCCAGGTAGAGCTTCAGGGAGAATTCTGAAGAGGAGAAACAGGGACCAGGAACCATGTGGGCTGTGGTTCCCTGACTAGATGGCACTGCAAGACCAGCCAGTCCCAGGCACTGGAGGGGACTTAGGAAATTTCGAGAACAGCACTCTGAAACACAAGGCTCTCTTTGCCAGAGGGCCTTAGACAGGTACCTTGCTGGCCCAGTCTAAGGGTGTACTAGCAGTGTGAAGGAACAGGGGGTTGGAGAGCTGGGTGTTCATTTAAGCCACTTTTAGAAGATGCTTAGGGAAATGATCCATAACAATGATTTCCAGTCTCTCTCTAACTTAAACATATATTTTTTAGCACATCTTACAGTAAGCACCAATATATAAAGTAGATACTAGGCCAGATGTGGGGTTGAAGTGGGGGATGAGAGTTCAGAGCCTTGCAGATGGCCTGAATTCAAGATCCCAGGACACCTATGTCTCCATGAAGCCCTAGGAAAACCTTGGAGCTCCATAGAACACAGTTTGAAAACTACACATCTAAAGAATGTGCACATAAACTAGTGGTGGAAATGAAGGCTGAATCGTTCATCCAGCTGTTAGTATTGCCGATATCCACTCACATTTCCCACATAGTGTTTTCTAACCTGCTTTGAAAGTTTGTTGAAAAACTTAGGCCGGTTTCTTAAACCTCTTCAGTTTCCTTTTTACCTTTGAATCCAATTCAAATCTTTATTAATTCTTTGAAGTTCTCCCCTGCTTCCCACTGTCCTCCACAAGACCATAACAAAATTTTAGAAAAGGAAGTTGCTGTTATTTATAAATAATTTACAATGACTCAAAAAAAGTTAAAAAGAAAAAAATACTAAAAGAAGAAAAATAGTCTACCCAAATCCTTACAATCCTAAATGAATCGGAACAAAGTGTGTCAGTGAGTGTCTCACACCTGTCCTTGGTTCTGTGTTGAGTGTGTCCCTGCAATTCCATTTAAGACCCAGCTGGAAATGAGTTATTTTCACTGGAAAATCATGTAATGTTTTTTAAAGAAATCCCACTACCGAATGGCTGCAGGAGGATTTCACTGATTTCCAGAGAAGAACAGTCATGCTCTTGTGTCTTGAACTTGAATGACTGACAGCAAAGGAGGCCAACCTCGGGTGCCCTCACCGCCAGACATAAAAGGGCTGCTTTGAGATTCCTGCCAACTAGTCGACAGTATTTTCATTATTTCTGTGAAGCCTGACACTGAAATCTTTCAAAGGAGCAACGGTTGCGTCCCATCACCAGGATAAATTAGCTGAAACCGTACATATTCTGCTTGGCCTGAGGCTCCCCAAGGCTAACAGTTGACGACCTACAGAAGTGAGTTCACTGAAGATGCAACAAGGAAACCCAAACAGGTTGTAACGATATCAGCTCAACCCTGGTCTCTGAAGAAAACGTGAACAACCAAGAGGAGACTCTATTTCAGTGGTCTACAAGTGAAGGCCTGGCTAGACATTGAGGAGGGGGGAAGAGACCAGAGAGCAAGAGTCAGAACAGCGGCAGGGTCTGTTCCCCTGGTAGATGGAGGAAGTTAGTGAAAGAGAAACTGCCTTCCCATCGCTTTTCTCTTTGAGTGCTTGCAGGACGATCCATGATGTTTTCGGTCTTATCAATCATTGAATCGGCCTCTCATTGCTCATCCATCAGGGCAGAGCTCATTGACACCTTCTCTCAAGCCTCTTGTTCCTGTCGTTCAGAATTTAGCTATGTTACTGCCATGCGCTTTAAACCTTGTCCTTACACTTAATGCTCTTGCACTTTATCATGCTGTGTATTTTGATCCTAGTAGACATGATTCCTGGCTTATCTACACTTGATTCTCTGACATCAACACAGTATTTGACTTTTCTGGATTTTCTGGACCTTGGATGTTAATTGAGAATTTCACATGCTTGATGAATTTAAAAACAAGTAACATGTTTACTGGCCATTTTAATGACCTCGTTTGTAAAGTTATGTCTCTATCTTTTGCTCACTTTTTGCCTGATTTTTCCTTATTGATTTGTAGGGTTCTTTATATATTCTGGATAAGATCCTTTGTTGGTCATAAACATGGCAAATATCTTTTCCTACTCTGTGGCTTCTCTTTTCATTCTCTTAATGGTGACTTTTGATGAAAAGAATTTTCTAATTTTATGAAGTCTAATTTATCATCTTATTTATGGCTGGTGTTCTTTGTGTCCTAAGAAATCTTTGCCTTGCTCTAAATCATAAAGCTATTCTCCTAAATTTTCTTCTAGAAGAATTGTTTTCCCTTTTACTTTTAGAAAAACGAAACAGTGATCAGCTGTTTTTGAGACAGCTGTGTAAATATCCATGGCTCTCAAGGTCACCGTCACCCAGCCTCATTTTACAAATACATAATAATGCCCTGTGTAGGCTCTCAAACACCTCTGACATCTTAAAAGAGAATACTAGTCGAGAAAGTTGGTATCATTTTCCTACACTGTACTTACTTCCTCTGAGGCCCTTTGAACAAAGTGCTAGACTAAAAAAGGCAGAAATGATAGTACAGTCAAAAAAAACTTTGGTGTTAAACAGTGCTAGGCTTAAATTCCAGTCCTAGTTTTCAGTTGTTTATGTCTTAGGATAAGGCATGTAATTGCTTTCAGCCTTGGTTTCCTGATCTGGAAAATGGGCATAATAATATTAATAGCTAAGCTTTTTGAATGTTTGCCATGTGCCAGACTCTATGCCAAGAACTTCACCCCATGATCTCATTTCCTCAAAATGACTCTGTTGCGAATGAACAGTTAGTATCATTTCTTCTTTACAAACGTTAAACAGAGGGGAGCCACACAGCGAGCCACTGGTGAATCCAGGGTGTAAGTCTGGACAGGCTGACCCCAGGGCTTACATATGTAAACACCATGTACTTCCTTCCTATAAAAAAAAATCAAAAGGTCTGTCATGGCAGGAAAATGAGATAAGCCTGTTAAGTGCTTAACATTAGGGTTTGTGAGTATAATGATAATCAAATAACTAATTTCTATTATTCTCATCCTCAGGCACTTTGAATGTTAGAGCTAGAAACCTTAGCCACTTCAGGAAATGACATAGGAATTTTTTTGAGTTACTGGTGTCAAAATCATGAAAGTCCTATGTTGGCGTGATTAAAGTTGGAAATACTGATTGCACAACCAGTATTATAATCTTAGTTAATTAATTAATCTTCCTCCGTGCTTCCCTCCCTTCCTTCTTTCCTTCCCTTTCTCCTTTCTTTCATCCAGCAAATATTAATTGAGTGCCTACAATGTGCAAGCCTCGTTCTAGGTCTTGGTAACACAGCAGTGAACACAACAAATTCTCTGTCCCATGGAGCTTTCATTATAGTTTCATTGTCCGGTCTATATAATAAATCAGTAACTATGTAACACTTAATAAGTGCTATGCTGATAAATAATGCAAGTTAAGAGTAGAGAGTTAAGATAAATAATGCAAGTTAGAAGTAGAGAAAGCAGGGCGGGGGGAGGATTAATTTATAGACAGGGAGGTCAGGGAAGGACACTGTGTTGAGGTGACATTTGATTAGACACTGAAAGAAATGAGGAGGAAAATCATGAGGATATTTGGTGACAGAGCATTACCAGGGAAGGGAACAGTAGTTTCAGAGGCCCCACTGTGGGAGTGTATTAGAAATATTCAAGGAACTGCAAGGAGGCCAGTTTGGAGCAGAGTGAGCATGTAGTGAGTATTAACTACATAGAGGTGGAGTTTCAGACTACTGTCACAAGATAATTGACAAATAAGTATCATAGGCTAATCGGCGGTAGAATTTCACTTAACAAATGACTTTGCATAGTTCCAGTGAGTTTCCAGTGAGACTTGAGAATAGGTCTGGTCCTGGCCACATGTCAAAATGAACATTCCCCCAGATGGATTCAGAGCATTTCATCAAGATAGCTCAAGTAATAACATGAGTGTAGACAAGTCTGGGCCAAAAGGATGTAGCCTATCAAGGATGACGGGACTTGATGGAATAACATCAATATTGCTGTTCTAATAAGCAATATGATTAGATTTCAGGTCTAGACTCTTGCAAAAATAACACAGACAGACAAGTGCATCAGGTCAAGATTATAATTCAGAGAGTAAGACGAGAATAAGTATTTTGTGAATAAGAGCAAGAATAAGTGTTCTTGTTGAAGGTTAACCTGTACCGCAAAGTACATGTTGAGGTCTGATATGTTTGGCAGGGCCATCATCTTCACTGTCTTTGATTCACTCCCTAAAGTGGAGAAGGAAACACAAGTGAAGAAGAAGTTGGAATTTATTTGGATCTCTTGTTTCCAAATGCAGCATATACAGCTCTTACTGCCTCAGTTAGCCACAGCCCAAGGCTGGAGGGACTATTTTTTTCTCTAAAGTAGTAAGTAAGTAATTGGCTTCAGTGGTATCCTTTACACTGCGTTCTGAGGTCGGGGATGATTGTGATCATGAGAAGTCTTGTTCCACTTTAATTTACTCAGCCATCACTTCATAAACCATCCACTAGGTTGGCCATGAGCAGCTCAGAGTTCTACCTTCCTGCTATACTTTTGTTCTTCCCTCAAGAACAGGATCAAAGGCAAGAAGAGTCACTGAGCCAGGTATCTGGGAAGCACAGTCTTAGTGGAAGGTTTTATATTAGTCTGTTTGGAGAAAAATGTTCTACTGACACTGACTTTTTGGGCACTTTTCATCCCAAGAGGCCAAGTAAAATAGGCCTAGGTGTTAAATCTATTGGATAATGGGTCAAAGGTAAAAATCAGGGATGCCGTTGACTAGGAGATGTTCACAGCTCCTCCCACTCCTGCCACGTCCCCTCATTTCACTCCCAGCAGGAAAGAATGGTTATGCTGTAGGCTTCTGGGTGCCCTTTCTTTTATAGAGGCAAAGCCTGAGACAAAAGGCCTAAGCTCAGCCTCATTGAGGCAAAATACATTCATCAGGTTGCATGTGGTCTACTTCAGGTCACAAGAGTCTGCATCGGGGCTTGGGCCAGAGCCCAACTAAATAGCCCATGCTTCTTGGCCCATCATCATTTTCTGTGATTATATTTCGCTGCAGGACAGAATTCAGGAGTGCAGGGTCCCTTGGTGATCCATCCCTCTGTCTTCCTATATTCCTAATAGGTGACACAGATTTGGTGGATCAAGAAGGTATATTTACTGGGGACCAGCATTTGGGGAGTAGAGGCCCTAAGAGAGTGGGAAAGCTCCTGTAGGATTTGGCATTAGTAGTAGAAGAGGTTTCTTTTGGGTACCGGTTTGTCCAGGATTTAAAACGCTGGACCAGCAAAGAGTTGTGAGGGCCAGGACAAGTTCATCGGTCAGCTCTGCCTGATGGATCTGGAGACTCCGACTGCTGCTTCTCTGGAACCTCAGCCAAGGGAGTCAAGCCAGGAGGATGAGCTCACTGTCACTTTATTAATGTCCTATGTGTAACAAAAGTGGGTGGCGAGAAGAGCTCTCTTCCCAGAGAACACTCTGTCTTAATGCTTAGTCAAACAAGCACAAGTACACTTAGAAATGTGTGACATTCCAGCAGGAGGCATGTACAGGTTCATAATCCTTTCTCTGCAATTACAAATCCCAAAAGGCTCTGAAAAACAGAAGCCTTTTTGTCAGTGTAGAAACAAAACTCATGTAGTGGAAAAAACAGTTCTGACTATTAGTTGTATTTCAGAGCTCCTACCTACCACTACCATGTCTGCTGTGTACATTTTTGTTATTTTAAAATTTGGAGTTACTGTCACATTTTCAAAAGAGTTAAAGCTTCCCCCATAGGTAACAATGAAGAGAATGAAAGGAAGAAAAAGAAGTGTCTGTTGTAATCAATAATACAGCAAGGAAAGTTATTACAGAAGAACGATGATGGTGTCTGTCTTGAAAAACAGTATCAGAATCAAAACAATATATAACTTAAAAAACAGAATGGCAAGCTATGGAAGATTACCAGTGCAATGATGACCAAGAACTAATGAAAACTAGGAAAACATTGCAAAGGGCAAAGAATGTAGATCATGATGATGTGTTGATTAAGTATATTTGACAATCAAGTGAACATATACCATCAATTTGTTAGTCATGAAACAAGTTATAATATGTTACAAAAATTAAACGTTGAAAGCAAGTGAATACTTAGAAGGTTGCTACATTAGGGTTCTCCAGAGAAACAGAATCAGAAGGAATTAGAGTTTTCCAGAGAAACAGAACCATACATATATTTTTAAAAGATTTATTTTGAGGAATTATCTCACGTGATTGTAGGGGCTGGTAAATCCTAAATCTATAGGGCAAGTCCATAGGATGGAAAGTCAGGCAGGATTTCTATGTGATAGTCTTGAGGCAGAATGCCTTCGTCTCCAAAAAATCTCAGGTGGTTTTATTAATGCCTTCAACTAATTGGATGAGGCCTGCGCACATTATCCAGGGCAATCTCCTTTACTTAACTGGTTGTAAATGTTAATCATATCTACAAAATACCTTTACAACAACATCTAGACTAGTGTTTGACCAAACAACTGGTCATAGTCTAGCCAAGTTGACACATAAAATTTAACCATTATAGATGCCTACAGAATTCAAGAGCATCATGTTATAAAATATCTTAAAAATCTGTAATAAAATCACTCCTGCTGATGTTGAAATAATTAAAATATTTATAAACTTGTTAAAATAGTGTCTGATGTAAACCTTAGCCCTGAACTTGTTTATAATTTTGATGATAAAACTCTACATTGGTATTAATGTTTTACCACCACCACATGTAAAAGAAGAATTATTAACAATGACTCATGAGAAAGCACCTACAGGTTTTAACAACCCTAAACACAGGTGGACTGTTCTTGGTGTGCAGTGCTGCAGTAACACACAAGATAAAAAATTGGCACTGCCCGGGGAAAGCCTATATCCAAGAAATCTGAAAGGCGTATGCAATTTCCCTGTGCAATAGTAGGCAAGCAAGAAAGTATGAGTAATTAGAGAAATATTTTCAGATGACTCAACAGCCACTTTGGACCAGCAATGTGGGCTGATTGTAGACAAGCTGAAGTGGAAGAAAACTGTAAAGTTGCATTTCTCCTGGACCATGGCTTTGCAAACCTTCCTCCTGAACTTCTTACATGTTTTCAGTTTTTATCTTCCTCCCTACATGACATTGGTAGTGTAGCCTTGGGACCAAAGAAGTTTATAGACTATGAAGAGCAAATATAAACACTTCTTTCTAAACTGTATGTTTGCTTCAGTGAATCTAAGACTTCCTAAGAGAGGTTACTCTCAAGGATACCCTTTAGGTGCTGCCAATGCTCAAAATAATATTGTTAAATCAACGTTAACAAATGCTAGGCACAGACTTTTTCTGCTTTAATGTTGGAAAATAAAACTACCAACAAAGGCTCAAAAAGATTTGGGGTCATTAACGAAAAAATAATTACATTAATCTTATTACACTGAGTATTGGCCATGTTAGTAGAAGCTGATAGTAGGGAAATACTCATCATTGATAGTAATGCAGTTGTGTATTTTGAGTGAAGGAGAAATTATTGAAATGTTGCAAATACAGCTAAGCTTGAGAATAATAGGGATGATAATGATGATATTATGAGTATAGGTGAAAAAAGTCACCATAGATGATCTGGTGATGGTTTGTTTATGTGGTAGTTAGTTCATAGCTAGCCTGGAATAACAGATCCTTGACATTTACTCAAAGAGAAATTGCTTAGACAAAAATTCATGTTAAAGAAACAAATTACAAGGGAAAAAGTTTTGTTTTTATTTTTTTATTAAAATACTTCTTTACATCATTTCTTATGATTCTGTGGGTTGCCTGGGAAGTTTTTCTGATCTTACCTGGGCTTGCTTGTACAACTGCATTCAGATGAAAACTTAAGTAGAGCAAAAGTGTCCATAATGATATCAGTCACATGTAAGGGCAGTGAGTGCTGGCTCTGAGCTTGAGCATCTCAGTTTTCATCCATGTGGCCTCTCATCCTTCAGTAGGCAAGATGGAGCTTCCTCACAACATCTTGGTCTCAGGATTGAACATGGTAAAGATGAAAGGCCTCTTAAAACACAGCTTCAGAAGTTACACAGCATCACTTCCAACACACTCTATTGGTCAACGCAAGTCACAAGAACAGCCAAAGTTCAAGGAACTGGAGAAACAGACTCCACCAATTGATAGGAAGAGAAGAAATGTCAAATTTGTAAAGGAGCAGGGGAGGAATTGTGGCTGTATTTTCAAATAATCTACCATATGCCCTAATTTCCAGGACTCTTCATTTATGAAGATGCAAGTTTCTACCTTATATCATTTTTGTTCTACCCAAAGAACTTTAACATTTTTTGTAGCTCTGGTCTTCTAGTGATTAATTCTCTCTGCCTTTGTTTGTTGAAAAAGGTCTTTATTTTGCTTTTGCTTTTGAAGGATATTTTCACTAGATATAAAATTCTATGTTGACAATTTTTTTTCTTTCAACACTATGAAAATGTCATTCCTTTAGCTTCTGCCTGGCACAGTTTCTGACAGGAAGTCTTTGTAATTCTTAACTTGTTTTGCTATATGTGATATGTCCTTTTTTCTCTGGCTGCTTTTAGATTTTTCTCATCTCTAACTTTCATCAATTTGATTATGATATGCCTTGATGAGGTATATGTATATATCTTGCTTAGGATTCACTGAGCTTCTTGAATTCTCATGGTATGGTAGAAAGAATTCTCAGCTCTGCCACTTACTGGTGGAGTGTCAGGCAAGCCTCATCTCCAAAATGATGATAATGACAGTGCTAACTTCAAGGATTATTGTGAGGATTTGATGTAATGACCCCTATAAAGTGCTTAGAACAGTGTCTTCTCTGTAGTGGGCTCTCGATAAATGTTTAGCAACTGCTATCACTATTTTGTTATTGCTATGAAAGGCCAGGAAGAGTAGAAATTACTTTGTGCTTTTCCATTAAGGTGAAATTGTCTCTGCTTGCAGGCATCATGATCTTATACATAGAAAACCCTAAACACTCCACCACAAAACTATTAGAACTAATAAACAAATTCAGTAAAGTTGCAGGACACAAAATTAACATACAAAAATTAGTTGCATTTCTATACACCAATAAACTATCTGAAAAAGAAACCAAAGAAACAATCCCATTTACAATAGCGTTTTAAGAAATGCTTAAGAATAAATTTAACCAAGGTGAAAGATCTGTACACTGAAAATCATAAAACATTGATGAAAGAAATTGAAGAAAACACAAATGGAAAGATACCCCATGTTTACATATTGAAAGTATTAATATTGTTAAAATGTTCATACTATCCAAAGTGATCTGCAGATTTAATGCAATCTCTATGAAAACTCCAATGACATTTTTCACAGAAATAGAAAATAAATAGAGTAAAAAAAAAAGAAAAAAATTCTAAAATTCATATGGAACCACAAATGACCATGAATAGCCAAAGCAATCTTGAGAAAAAACAAACAAAAAAAAAGAATCAAATCACAGTATTTGATTTCAAAATACAATCAAACTTGTAGTAATCAAAACAACATGGTACTGGCACAAATACAGACATGTAGACCAGTGAAACAGAATAGGGAGCCCAGAAATAAATCCATGCATTTACAGTCAACTGATCTTCAACAAAGGTGCCAAGAACACACAATGGGGAAAGGGCAGTCTCTTCAATAAGTGGTGCTGGGAAAACTGGATATCCACATGCAAAAGAGAGAAATTAGATCCTTATTTCACACCATATACAAAAATCAACTCAAAATGGATTAAAGACTTAAATGAAGGTGGATCTGGCAAGAAGGAAACTCCGTAACCAAGAGTCCTCCTCCCTGCCCCTCTCCCAGCCACTTTGCCTCTGTCTATGGAGCTCCACTTTTGCCCCCTCAAAAGCGAACAAGCACTTTTCTCCTTCCCTTTCACTGTACCTGTGGCTCTCAGAGGACTCCACATTCACCAACACTAGGAAGAAGAACAGAGGACTAAGAAGCAACACTTCTCAGAGGCAGCTCTTTCGAACATTGTTTTTCTGATGATGAACTTTCTCTCTTTCCCCAGAGATGGATGCCTACCTAGAGAATCTCCCAAAAATTCATGAGTGACCCTTGATATCTGCCTACCATAATTACCACTGTTAAATAAAATTTATGGGAGACCAATGTTTTGGACTGATTCCTACATTAGGCCCTAACAACCAGACCATACTAGAATGGAGTCACTTGTGCTAGGTGCCACATAATCAAACAATTTAGATATGGGACAGTTTTCCAAAAAACAGGAGATTCACAGCAACCAATCCACAGAGACCCAGTCAACCCATGCTGACATGATAAGGACCCTCTGCTTTACCCCTATAAAGAAAGTTACCTGATGTGACCTGACATTAACCAATCTACTTTTTACACTACGTTGTTTACTTCTTCCTCCTCAAGCTACCTTACAAAAATCGACTGTTCTGCCACTGGCTCTGCCTGGCAGAGTGCCTTTGTATTTCCCAGATGGGATGCTGCCCAATTCATAATCACTAATGAAAGCCAATTAGATCTTTAAACTCAATTTGTTGAAATCTTCTTCTTTGGCCTCATCTACCCTATCACCTGTGCCCAGCACCACATCCTCCCACTTCTCTGTGCTGTTTCATTATTTTTCTAAAGCCAAATGAGTCACCTGGGCCCCACAGTTCATGTTTACCTTATGCGCTGAACTATGTGGCCCCTACCAGGGCAAACAGGGAGAGAGAAAGATACTCTTCCCCCAAAATTCTTTATCTGCTCACAAATGACTTACACTTCTGGAATTTCACTAAGCCATCCAATCTGCAATCAGTTATTATCATAAAGTAAACACTTCTGAGATAGTGTTTAAATTCACCGTAAAGTTCAAATAAATTATAACATATCTTGAGTACAGATTTTCTTGGGAGAGTTTTGTACAGAGTTTTCATCGACACTTATCCTAGAGCTTGAGATATTTCTCTTGTTATAAGACCAATCTGTGCAATAACAATTCTGTAAAAATGTGGTTACAAATTGCCCTCTGTTCTGTGCTACAGAATGTTCTCACTTAGGTGTCAGGAGAACAGCCACACAGCAAGGTGACAATTGCCTGAAAGGACCTCTGCCATTACTTCAAAGCCGTCGGGTCACTTCCTGTACCACACCATCAATTGTCTACCCAGCTTTACAGAAGTCCTATACCAGCATTTCCTGCTTCTGTCTCTCATACCATCTGCGAGGTTTGCATGGGCTTTTAAGCTGAATTCCATAGAAGGAGCGGCAGTATAGAAACGAGGGTTGCATGGACTTTTAAGCTGAATTCCATAGAAGGAGCAGCAGTATAGAAACATAATTATTAATTCCACTGGGGTTTTTTTATTTGTTTTAATGACTTCTAAAAATTTCAAAATTATATATGTGGCTCACACTATATCTCTATTGGGTAGAATTCTAGTCATTTTTTAAAAAGGAAATACAGATGTACAATTAAAAAATACTTAAACTTAAGGGGATTACTAACAGTCTACATCCTTTCCCCTAAGCCTCAGTTCTCTCTGTATAAGCAGCTTAAATTACCTTTTCATTTACTGAAGATCAAAAACTTCACTATTTTGAGAATTAGGGAAAGCAAAAGAGGGTCAGAGAAGGGAGACAGTCCCTGCCAGCCGTGTCCTTGTCACATGCTGGGAAGTGAGTTGGCCAAATGGTACTTGCAGTTTGACGTGTGAAAAGGAAGAAAACAAGCCATTTGTTAACCCCAATATCCTAATATCTCTCTTCTAATCTCTCTAGCCTCTGTCTTCTAGAAAGGTGGGAGAATTGGGGCTGGGAAGTTGAATGACCTTTGGCAGGGACTAGAACGGGGTCCAGGGCAACTGGTTCCTCAGAATAAGTAGGTAAAGACAAGTACAATTACATAGAGAGTAAGCATTTGCTCATACTCAGTAGGGAGTCTCGGTCTCAGTCAATGGAATCCAGAGAAAGTCACAGTGGTGAGAAGGAAATTATGGAAACTTTTTTTTCACAGAGAACAAAGGGCAGAGTAAACAGATGACCACAACAGTCTTCTGATGGATGTTGAACGAGATAAGATATCCAGTAAGACCTGTCCCCCCGTGGCAAAGTTGCAGTACCAAAGTTACTTTTCTTGAGGCAATGAGTCTTCCATGTTCTCTCTTGCTGTTCACATGTTGTAATTTTCCATTAAGAAGCAAATGATGTGTAAAGTAGAGATTATGGAGACTCTTCTTGGCCTCCTACAGATAATGTGCAGATAACATCCAACATCTAAAAATGTGTTATTCATTTATTTCTGCAGAGGTAATATTCTTAGTATTGTACCAGTGACATCTCTTGGGAGTTATAATTACTCCCAGAATTTTTTTTCCAGATAAATATGGATTCTGAGTTAATAAATGTCTAATATCTTGGAACATTTTGGAGGAAGTGGAATTTTTTTAATATTTTGCTTCGAATATAGGTTCTCTACAGTTGGTATGTCTAAATACAATATCAATGTGGAATCAGAAATTAAGAAAAACTTTCTAGGATATTTTAACCTACTGAACATATCACTGAAAAGTTATCATATTCAGATTTTAAGACTATATTATTTTCTTAGTAAGTGATTTATTCTTTCTTCCCATGGTTTCCTTGTTATTTCAGGGTAAGATAGTTGTGTGGTTTTTTTCCTGACACCAAATATCTCATTCCAACACCAACAAATTCTCCAGTTTTCCGGTGCCAACTGGATGCCCAACAATTCAATTCAATTCTAACACTAACTACCCAGAGTTAGAGCAGACTCCACAGGTTAAGGACTCAGTGCCACAAAACTCATCCTGCTTTAAATGTCAGCCATATATGGAGCTCCCAGGCTACCTGTACTTCTCTCTGGCTGACTACCAATTTAGGGGTTCCCATGCATCTCCCTCATCATTTGATAATTCACTAGAATGACTCGCAGAACTCAGGAAAATGCTTACTTATGATTACCAGTTTGTTATAAGGATAACACTCAGGTGCAGCCATGGGAGCGATGTGCAGGGCAAGGTATGAGTGGCATGGAAACTGATTAAATCATTGTCCACTGATGACTGACTCATCTCCAACTCCTTTCCCCTCCCTGAGGTGGGAGTGGGGGATGGGGCTGAACGTTCTAACCCTTTAATCAAAAGGTTGGTTTTTCTGGTGATGAGCCCCAGTCCTGAAGCTAACCAGGGTCCCACCACAGTCATCTAATTAGCATATAAACAGTAAATTCCAAGGGTTTTAGGCAGGAACAAAAACTACATATTTATTTTTTATTCGATTCCAATAATATTGATGGTAAATAAAATAATATTAATCATTAACATTTGGATGTCAGTGTTTTGAGAACTGCATAGGTATTTATTTGCTCATTGCTGTCTGATCGGGGGCTGATAAGGGTGAAGATGAATGTATAACTCTCAGATTCACAGGAATCAACATTTTTAATCAGCATTCTAGGTGATTCTAATTCAGGTGGTCCATAGATTACTCCTTGAAGAGACAAAATACATCCTTAAAAAGAGTTTTGACACTGTTCTACCTTGTTGAGTCCAACACTGCAATAAGACCCAAAGGGATGTTTTTATTCAGATTCAGAAATGTCTCATTTATATTCTCTAAAGTGCATATATCTAATGTTTGTCAAAGATTTTATTCTAATGCCAATTTGGTGTCATTGAACTCAAGAGACACTCAGACCAATTTGGTTTCTGAAATGGAGAGCAAAGTACTTGAACATCTCTAGTGCCCTCATGAACTTGGGTTGTAGCCCTAGATATGGACTAAATATCTGAAAGCAGAGCTTCTCAGCCTTGTCGGTATTGACACTCTGGGCTGGATAATTCGTTGTTGTGGGCAGCTGTCCTGTGCATTGTAGGGTGTTTGGCAGCATTTCTGACCTCTGTTCACTAGATACCAGTAGCACACAGCCTGTATCCCCAGTGTTGATGACCAAAAATGTCTCCAGGCTTTGCCAAATGTTCTCCAGAGGGCAAAATCTGCTGCACTTGAGAACCTCTGGTCTAAAGGAAACAGGTGAAGCATCCTTTGACAACCACTCCCATCTTCTTGCTTCTCTCTTTTTGTTAAATGGGTTCATGTTGTGGATACATATACACAGCGGCAGAGTTCAGCTGAGTCCAAGGTAGATAAGAGCAAACCCCCCAGATCCCACTCGGGCCCACCGGCTGCCTTCGGGACCACAAGTGAGAGTCCCAGTGAGGTGGGGTGGGGTCGGGGACGTTGCTGGCTGCATTTCCCCCCAGAGTTTAAAGTAACCCCGAAATGTAGATGAAATCATTTTCATACACCTTCACCAACTGAAAGTTCCCAAATTAGACTGCTGAAAAGCATCAACTTGTCACAAGGAACATCTCTAGGAGCAGTTCTTAGGCATCGTGAATGTGCATGTGCTTCTGTGCACGCCTGTAACTGCTGTTCCTGTCAGAAGCAGGACCTGGGACTTCAGAGGCTTCAGGGGGCCTGTCGGCGAGAGGAACATCAGCTTAGGAGATATTGCTAACATTACTAATAAGCAGTTTGCCTCAGGTTGTTGAGACTAGTCCAAACAGTTCTATTCTGGCAGAATAAATCCAGGTGGCCGGTCTACTTGGAGAAAATAAATAAGTAATCATGGATTTCTCTGTAGATTCAGGAACTTTATGTGTGGCAAGGGGAAAGAAAACTGAAATAAAATCCTCTCCTCACCTTTGCGGCCAAGAATATAGAACATGTCCTCTTAGAATCTGGTTGGATGGTTCCATTGCAACAGGACGATGCACCAGTAAAAATTCCTTTCAATTTTTCAATATGGAATGAAAAGTGGAACAGGGAATCTCTCCCTGACTGATGCTGGGCACATAGAGTTGGAGTAGGTGTTCTGTGACGTGTCCAGGAGTGAGGGCTACCGGAAAGACTTCTTTCCCCAAAGCTGCTCCCCCAGTCATACCAGTCTGTCTGAAATTAGAAAAGTATTCAGATGAATGAAGTTACAGTTCACATCTTGTCGACAGCCCTTTAAAAAATTTAAATGTACCTGGGAAGAGTAACAGTTAAAATGACATCAATCATTCACATTTTAGTGTGAATTAGTTTATTATCTGGCACAAAAACGAGGAAGTAGCTTGGAACTTGAGACTTTGAGGGACATTTTTGAGGGGGATGGGATGGAAGGGATGTTTGGGAGATGATATTTTAATACCAATCATCTAGAAAGAATAGTCTGAAGCAAAAATTCTTAACAATTTTTTTAATGCTTTATTATTGTTGCTGTTTTAAACTATAAAGGCATCATATGATCAATCAAACAACACAGAAACATATAAAGTGAAACTGTATAATCTCCTCCCCGTCCAGGTCCACTGCCATGTAAATCAGTGTGAACATTCTGTTTATTGGCTTTCCTTTGAATTCATTGGATATGTTTTTCCATGTTTACATGAACTCACATATGCATACATGGTATATAATAGGTTTTACTTTTTTGTTTATTTTTAACAAAAATAGTAATATTCTATATGCTTAGCAATTTATCATGGACGTCTTTCCAAGTTAATGCCTTTATTTATGTATGTATGTGTGGCAGGGTCTCTCTCTGTTGCCCAGGCTAGAGTACAGTGGCCTGGTCAGAGCTCACTATAACCTTGAACTCCTGGTCTAAAGTGATCCTCCCACACTGGCCTCTCAAAGTGCTAGGATTACAAATGTGAGCCACTGTGCCCAGCCCATGACATTTATATAATGTTTAAGAGTATCCATTTCAGAAAGAGTATCATGGCAATCACTGTGGATGGGTTTCCTTTCTAATGGCTGCATATATTCTGATATATACATATCATTAGTCAACAATTTCTCTGTTTGCAGACATGCTTTTTATGTCCAGTTCTCCCCTGTTAAAGATAATGCTTTATGATGTGGGAATCCATCAATAAACCGTGATGCAGTCGTATAATGGAATGCCATTGTTAAAGTGATGGACTAGAATATATACATGGTAACATGCTTTTAAATCTTAAAAGTAACTTTGAAAAAAATATGGAATAAAATGATCTATTATATGAAATATTAAGCATATTAAATAATAATATATTGATTATGGAAATGTACAGACATAACAAAGATTTTAACAGAAGACAAAAATAATGCTTCAGAAAATACCATAGTACTTAAACCTGCATGAGCTGGTGCTTTTAGTTCTGTAAAAAAGATTTATAGGATATGCTGCCTAGGACAAAGACTAGAAGATTTCTGTTCCTTTTTCACATGATACAGTTTGGGTAAATTCATTATTCTGTTTACCGGCTTTGAAACATGTTTTAGTTTGACTAATTACTTAAATCCTATTTGGAAAAGGGAGAGATATACGAAAAGTAATAATAATTTTAAGAAATTTCTCTTCAAGTGTCGCATTCAAACTGAACACGAAATTTCTGGGGGAACTTGAATAGGACATAATTAACTTGACTACCCATTTTCCTTGTTCTAGATCCTATATTTTTATTTAGATGGCTAAGAATTGTGTTCATTCACTTTGTGGGCATCAATCTTATTCATAGCTTACTCCTAACTCTTGAAATAATAAATATTCCAAAAAGGATCTGAGAAGCATTTTTCTTAACAGTTCAAATACAAAGCTTGGACAGTTTACCCCAAAGAGATACAGAATAAAATAATCAGGACTAGGCAAGTCTGTGACCTTGACTTTTAAGTTCAAAGACTTACCCATTTTATATGGTGTAGACGTCAAGGATGGAAGTGTGGAGTGCAGGGACCACTGAATGTGCAGACGCACAATCCACCCCGCCTTGATGTCTGACTCTGTTCCTTGGAAGGTGTCACGCTACCAGTGCGCAAATGTGCTTTAACAGCCCAGGCCCCGTGGCCTTGCAGCATCAACTCTGGGAAACAGCCTTGGGTGCCATCTGGAGCTATGGCCACCCCCACCCCCACCCCTGCCTGGTCTGGCTTCAGGAAGCTCACCTGCCTAGTGCTGGGCCTCAGACTGGCTGTGCTCTTGCACTCTTTTGCCAGGCTTTTGGCAAGGGCTATTGGGGCAAAGTAAAACAGGAGTCTTCCTCCTGCCCTTCAGGAAAGTGGAGCACAGGCACTTTCTACAGAGTTATGTAAATAAAAAAAGAACCTCTCATCCTGTCTACTTGTCAGAATTCCCCTCTTAAGGTAAGTTAACTTAAACATTATCTAGTTGCAGAGGTCACAAACTGAAGTCACCAACCAAGCCTCTACTAAGAGGAAACAAGGTCGCAAGGCGGGGTGGGGGAGGGGTGGGATGAGGAAAGCCCTTTCTCTTTGTTCCATTGTTCACTATGTTTGCAACCGTCTCAGGATTTATCACATTTTTAAGATTTTAAAATGGAAGTATTAGGGAAGGAACATTCCACCTGATACTGAGACTCTTTAGGTCTTAATCCCCTAATACAAAGCCAGATTTATTATATATCCTTACCAAACCACGGGCAATGTGATTTTGCTACCCTAAGTACATACCAGCCTTTAGATACTAGACAATTTTCGAACTGCATGCCTGGGCTCCTCTGCTTCCCCACAAAATGTAACTAAATAAGTTCTAAAAATCAAGTAGCATGGCCCACCGTGGTTTGGGATGCCCACGCATGTTTCTGGCCCAGCATTGTAACAGGACATACCCTGATCTGAGCGGTCAGTCTCGGCCCCCTAGATAAGTTTCTAGGGTTCAGGGACTGTGTTTTATTCATCTTTTTATTTATAGCTGCCGGTACGGTGCCTTGCACATAGTAGGCACTCCACCAATGTTGAAAAGTTGCTAAATGAGAAAAGAAAAAATGAAGCAGGGAAGGAAACCAACATTTATTGAGCACCTACTGCATGCCAAGTGTAAGAAGTCCTCCACTTCTCCGTTAACGCTACGGAAATAGTGATGTCATCATGATAAATAGTGGCTGGCATTCAGCCTCCACTCTGGAGACACAGAGGGATTGGGAGCAGTGGGGTCTGTGCATATTCCTTCTAAAGAACACAGTTTTATTCAGCACTAATAGATACTTTTTTTTTTTCATGCAGGAATGTGGGTTCTGTGCTAAGAAATCTTTCTATTTTTCAAGAGAAGACAGGAATCCTTATTTTTATGTAAAACCTTCTGATTCTTAAATGTGCTATCAAATTTCATTTTAAAAAAAACTAGGCTGGGCGTGGTGGCTCACGCCTGTAATCCTAGCACTCCGGGAGGCCGAGGCGGGCGGATTGTTTGAGCTCAGGAGTTCGAAACCAGCCTGAGCAAGAGCGAGACCCCGTCTCTACTAAAAATGGAAAGAAATTAATCGCACAACTAAAAATACACAGAAAAAATTAGCCGGGCATGGTGGCGCATGCCTATAGTCCCAGCTACTCGGGAGGCTGAGGCAGAAGGATGGCTTGAGCCCAGGAGTTTGAGGTCGGTGTGAGCTAGGCTGACGCCACAGCACCCTAGCCCAGGCAACAGAGTGAGACTCTGTTAAAAAAAAAAAAAAAAAAAAAAACTAAAGGCCACACAATGTGTCTACACCACATTTGGCCCATGGTCAGTTTGTCATCCCTGCAAACTATGTTTAAGGTAACATTAAATCCTGAGATTCTTGGAATATTTGCCTCCTAGCATGGCTATAATCTAGTGTTTGCTTATAAATTTTAAATGCTGATGTTGAATGACAATGCCCTGGGTTCACGAGTTTTCTAGCTTTAACTGTTAAACAAGGGAATTAATCCGTGCTGGCCCTATTTTATTTCACTGCTTTTTGCCGTCATCATCATTGCACCAGAGGCTTATCTGATTATTTTGTGTAACTTCATCAGCCACAGGGTTGATTGATGACACAGGGACGTGGAAAGTCAGATAATTTTATTATGACTTTCCGCACGGAACTCAGCTAGCTCCCAGTGGGTTCAGACCAACTACAATGAATTAAAACCCTGTCCAAGATGGTACACACACAGGCAGCAATATCTTGACAGCCCCAGCTTTAAATTATCTTTCCAGATGTTTACTCAGCAAAATGAGAGAAGCCCCACTTGCAGTGAAGGTCCTTTGACCATGACTGATAATAGAAGTTTTTATTCTTCTATAAAGTTATTTCTTCCCCTCTTGATTTGGGTTGATGAAAGCTGTTTTCTATTACCTGAAATTTAGGAAAAGTGGTGCAGAAACCACAAATATCTTCTCCTGGGAGGATATAGTGCTGACAACCACGTCCTAGGAGGTTGTAATTGTCGATTTCTAGGGAATGATCAGGAGTGGCTTTGATCTTCTCTGGGCTGTAGAAATAAGCACAAATTGGCTCCTTGCCTTTCTTTTCTTTTTTGGGTTAGCATATTAGGGGGATTGTTTTGATTTTGTTTGGTTTTGCCACTGGAATCGTCCCATTTGCCACACCTACAATTTTGGTGTGGTCTTAACGTAATGTTGCAAAGGAGGCTGCCTGGCCAGGTTTTAGGGTTTTAGGACTTAGAGATACCCTTCTCTGGAAAAAATGAGACCCTGTGGTTCCAGGTGATCCATCCTCTTTACCAGGAAACAATTAGGGTTAACGATAAACCAACAATAATGAGCAGAGTGAATTTTCCTGGAGCGTGCCTACAGTATATCTCTTTCCTTCCTAACATGATGTAGGGGAGGGAAAATGGGTTCCCTCCACCCTTCTAGGGTATTTTGCTGGGCTACAAATTAAATTGACATAAGACAGATTAATAGGAAAAAACAATTTTAATTACATGGTATACATGAG
The DNA here is from genome assembly GCF_000956105.1 of Propithecus coquereli. Lineage (NCBI taxonomy): Eukaryota > Metazoa > Chordata > Mammalia > Primates > Indriidae > Propithecus > Propithecus coquereli. The sequence goes on from NW_012148419.1 coordinate 1,969,220, forward strand.
AGTCCCACAAAAAAATATAAGATTCAAAGAAGGGCCAGAGGATTGAAGCTTATAAGCTAATAAGCTTATAAGCTTATTTCTGTAGCTGAACTACAGAAAGGAAGAGGAGCTTAGGGCTTCTAGGGGGTGGTGGAGACAAGTTATGGGAGAGTGAGGGGAGGAAATGTATGGTGAATAAAGGTGGCCTGTTTATGGGGATAAGAGTCTCTCAGGTGATCAAGGTTATCTCCAGAGCAACCTAATATAGGTTATATAGTCTCTTCCTGATATAGATACCTTCATTAATGAAAATTTCCTTTATAGATGTAAATTTCTTTTACAAAAGGGCAGCTTTTCAGGGCTACTCTTGTGTCTGTAGTTTCTCGAAATAACCAGCTAATAATCACTATGCCAAAGAGGAATATTTTGGGGTGGTGTGTCCTGAGACCCAATAGTGACATGAAGTAAGCAGTGTTGGGAGACAATTCTCCAAAGTTCTCTTGGTTTCTGCAGGTATTGCAAGTTAGGTACTGACTGTTCTTTGTTCCAGACCATCTTCTCATGGACATTTATATAGTGAATAGCCTTGGAAGACGGAGTCTCTGCCACTGGAGCAAACATCTTTGGAAAACAGAGATAATGTCTGTCTGTCTCCAGAGTAAAGAACTTGCTCACTGCCCATTATAAAAGATTTGAATTACCTAAATTCAGGGTTCCTCTTATGAAATAAAACCCACTCTGTATGTATGTGTCCTCTGGCCTTCTTCATGTTGCTCTGGGGGAATTATGACTCTCAGGGAACTGATGAAAAATGCTGATACTCTGTCTACTGCTATTACTGCAGTTAATAAACAATCCTTCGTCTCTGATCCAGGAGACTTGTATTTTGCTAGTATCCACAAAACCCTGGTGGGCTAACTCGTTAGGCTGCAAATAAAATAAAATTTCACACATTTGACTCTTGACTATTAGTTAAGTTTTCAAGAGTCTTAGGCCAACAAGCAAAGAAGAGGTCACTGAACTGGCTGGGGTGATGGATCCTGTTTATACGTGGGAAATTAGGTTGCTGCTGTGCAGTGGGGCAAAGACAACTGCGTGTGGAACCCAGGGGAATCTCTAGGGGTAGCCCTTAGCACTTGTGCAATGGTAAAAGTTAATGGAAAAACAATAGAAATCATATAAAGAAAGGATAATTGAGGATTCAAACATTTGAGAGTAAATATGTGGGCCATTTCACTAAATAAAACTATTAACTGTGGATGCTGAGAAGACACAAAAAGACTGGCAGCTCTGTGTATTTTCTTCTTGGCTAATTTCTTTGTTCATTCCTCTTCCTTTTCTCTTATTGGTTAATGTTATAATAGAGTCTTTATCCAATGCCAGTTAGAATTAAGACTGAATTAGAAGAAAAGTTAACATGATGCAGACATGGATACTGTGATTATCTGCCATAAATGAATATCGTGCCTCCTATGACTTTGTGCTTCCTATTTTGGGGGAGAGTGTTAGAGCATCTTCATCTGTACAGCAGACACTTGTGTCTTGTCAGGCAGAAACATTAGTGTTGAGGTGTGGAAGTTCTAATACATACAAAGGAGTGTGTTTGTGTTCATGTGTGAAGAGATGGGTTAATTTACCTATAATCACTCAACTCCAAATCCATCCTTTTCCAGCTGGCTTCCTGTTGGGTTCTGCCAATAGAAGACATTAGGAAAAGGTATAAAGACAGGTTCTGTGGTTTAAATGTGTCCCTTCCAAAATTCAGATGTTGAAACTCAATGGCCAACATGATGGTATTTAGAGGTCGGGCCTTTAAGAGGTGATTAGGTCGTAAAGGCTCCTTCCCTTCATGAATGGGATTAAGGCTCTTGTAAAATAGGCTTTATGCAGCGTTAGACTCTTTTGCCCTGCCACCTTCTGCCACACAGGACACAGTGTTCCTCATCTCTGGGGAATGAGCAACAAGGTACCATTGAAAGTAGAGACCAGGCTCTCACCAGACGCTGAACTTGCTGGCACCTTGATGTTGGACTTTCCAGCCTCCAGAACTGTGAGAAATAAATTTCTGTTCTTTATAAATTCTCCAGCCTCAGTATGTTGTTATAGCAGCACAAATGGACTGAAACACGGGAAAGGGAACCCTTTGTTCCTGTTTTTTGCTGTTTCCATCAGCATCACTCCAGGAACAGCACTTCATTCCAGCAGAGACAGTTGGTTACAAACTCCAGCTTCTTCCTGGCACTCCAAGAATCAGCCACATTTCACCCTTTCTGAAGTGTCAGTACCAGCTGGGCAGAACCTCCTTCCCAGAGGTCTGAGCGCTGAGGCCATGGCCTCTTTTCCAAGCTTCTAGATTCTGAAAGCCCAATTTTCCTTTTGTTTCCCCTATCGTATCGTGGTAGCTGTTTCCTGCAATTATTATATTTCTATCAGAGTATTGCATTATGAATATTGGTAAATACTGCCAATTTGAATTTTATGACTTCATTTGTGGCAAGACACCTGATGTAGGAAAGAAGTTAAACTTATGGATAAACGTGGGTTTTGATATAACTAATAGATTTCAGATAAACATTCTATGTCCTTTGCATCCTTATGTTTCAAGTGCTTCTTATGGATAGCATTCAGGTTGTTTTTAATTTTTTAAACTCGGTCACTCAGTTTATGACTTTAATAGACAAATCAGTCCATTCACAGTGTAAAAGATATGCTTGATTTTAATTCTGGCACTTTACTCTGATTTTTAAAAAATTAACTATTGCTTCCTCTTTCCTACTTTTCCTAGGTTTGATCATCCTAATTTTCATCTCTATTTTTCTGAATAAGCAAAAGTTGACTATATGTTTTTCAAAAAGAGTATTTTCTTTCCTTCTTCTTTTTTTTTTAAATAACGATTAGAGTTTTAAATTGCTATTTTTCTGGTGGTTGTGATCTCATTCATAGAGCTCTGCCAAAGATTCCTTTAGGGAAACTAGGTTGGCAGAAGATCAAAAGATCTCATGATGAGTACTTTAGACTCCACATGGGGAGAGTGCTTTGGCTATCATTTAAATAACATCCCCCACACATACTTTCTCTATAACATTAAGAAAAAGTAAAAGGGAAAACTTTGAAACCAAAAAGTTCTGCTCTGAAAAGGGCTTATGTACTGAATTGGTGTGAAAGTGGTTATACGTTTTTTTGTTCTGATACGCTTTGGGATGATTTCCCTCTGTCCAGAATGCAGTACTTGTGCTGGCTAATTCCCCTTCATGTCTTACAATACAGCCCAAAGGCCTTTTCTATAAATCCCTCCCTGGCCACCCTCTCCAAACTCGCTTCCTCCTTTGCCCCCTCCTCGTCTGTGTTTGCCCCCAGTGTAGCTCCTACAACACACTTGGTAATTATTGTCTTCTGCTCTAAGCCATGAGCTGTTTGAGGGCAGAAACTTTGGTTTATTGACCTTTGTGTCTCCAAAACTCTACACTGGTACTTAATAAATGTTTGTTGAGTAAATGATTGATTGTTTCGCCAGCAGTAGAGGTTTAATTTACAGCAACATATTTATGGCATCTCTTTCATTTTTGCCTTTTCCTAAAGCAACAGAAAAAAAAAAAAAGACAATCTCAGAGTTAATGTTGCCTCTAAGCAACATAAATAGCATCTTCACTAGTCCTACTAAGGTATTTTCCTAATATTTCGAGAACTTGGGTTGAGGTCTTGTGCATCCACGTGTCTCTCTGCTGCTCAAAGATTCTTTGGCAGATCCTGTGTGTGCATCAGTGATTGACTAACCATCTGAAGTCAACTTTTCACACTTCTTGCTCATGAGAGCAAACATTTGGCAACTACCCTGACTGGTAGTCCCACTTGCGAAAATCATTTCCAGTGAGACTTCCTTAGGGATGATCCTGTTTTTGGTCATTTGAAGCTTTTTTTCCGAGATGTTTTTCCAAACCCCCATCCTTTAATTTAAAATTGTCTTTTTAATCTCTGTTTCCCCGGGAGGGCTAAGGCCTGTAGCATGACAGCAACTTGGTGTTCCCCAGCTAACTCGGACTGACAGTCAAGTTGACATTCAGTCAATAGCTAAAATCAATGCAAGAAAAGCGAAGTCCAAACGTCTGAAATACGAATCCACCAAGGCTAGGGGTTTTCTGAAAATCTTAATGAATAAGCACATAGTCACTCTCTGTGCTAGTTATAAAAATAACACGGTGAGTGTAAATTAAAATAAATAAGTTGGACCTCCTTTGTAGGAAATTTACTATTTTTCGAAATGCAGAGAAACTCTTGAGAAATAGTTTCCACAAATTTAGGGACCCTTCAAGAGTGAATGTCTTAGTCCATTTGGGCTGTTATGACAAAATTGCTTAGGTTGGGTAATTTATAAACGATAGAAATGCATTGCTCACAGTTCTGAAAGCTGGGAAGTTCCAGATCAAGCCTCCAGCAGATTCAGTGCTTGGTGCAGGCTTGTTTCTCATAGATGATGCCTTCTCCATGTGCTCACATGGTGGAAAGTGGCAAACAAGCTCCCTCCTATCTCTTCTATAAGGGCGCTAATCCCATTTATGGAGGCAGAGCCCTCATGATCTAATCACTTCCCAAAGACTCCATTGCCTTATCACGCTAGGGATGAAGGTTCAACATAGGGATTTGGAGAGGAACACAAACATTCAGATCATAGCAGTGAGGATAGTTTATTTTCATTTTCTTATCTGCTATAGAGGGAATTAACAGCCAGAAGATACTTCCCAAACTGGTCAAGCGGATCTCTTGTATTCCCCTGGCTATGTCAGAGGTATCCTTCCATTCCTTCCTTAGTCATGCCATTCTCCCACCAGGAATGTTCTCTATGTTCCTCTCTGCCTAGGTATTTAAGTCCTGTGTTATTTTTCCTTTAAGACTCGGCTGAAGTCCTGCATCCTGGATCAAGAGAATTGATTTCTATTTGGAACTACAGCTGACCATTGAACAATGCAGGGGTTAGGGGCACCAACCCTGCCACCCACACACACAGTTGAAAATCTGCATATAACTTTAGACTTCCCCAAATCCTAACTACTAATAGCCTACTGTTACCTGAAAGCCTTGCAAATAATAGAAACAGTTGATTAACACGTAGTTTGTATGTTATATGTATTATATACTGTATTCTAATAATAAAGTAAGCTAGAGAAAAGAAAATGTTATTTAAGAAAATTAGGCCAGGCACGGTGGCTCACGCAGGTAATCCTAGCACTTTGGGAGGCCGAGGTGGGAGGATCGCTTGAGCCCAGGAGTTTGAGACCAGCCTGAGTGACATAGCAAGACCCAGTCTCTACAAAAAATAGAAAAATTAGGCCAGTGTGGTGGTGCACACCTGTAGTCTTAGCTATTCAGGAGGCTGAGGCAGGAAGATTGTTTGAGCCCAGGAGTTTGAGGTTGCAGTGAGCTATGACGATGCCACTGCACTCTAGCCCAGGCAACAGAGTAAGACCCTGTCTTAAAAAGAAAAGAAACTCATAAAGCAGAGAAAAATATATTTAATATTCACTAAATGGAAGTGGATCATCATAAAGGTCTTTATCCATTGTCATCTGAGGAGTAAGAGGAAGAGGAGGAGTTTGTCTTGCTATCTCATGGGTGACAGAAGCAGAAAAAAAAATCTGTATATAAGTGGACCTACACAGTTTAAACTCCTTTATACTTCTGTATAATACTTATTACTGTATAATACTTATAATTTCAAATTTTTATTTGTTCATATTGGACTTTTTGTTCACAAAGAGCCCCAGATCTTTTTATTATAAATTGCTCTCAATCCACAAGTTTCCTATTCTTTACTTCCATATTTTTATTCTTTAATTTCACCTACCTCTGACTTCTGTTCAGATCTTCAGAGTCTTATATATCCAGCTCTCCACGCTGTAAGTGGAAGGATTTGGCCTTGGCCACAGTCTGGGCTGCTGAGGTGTGTGTGCTGCTTGGTAATCTGATGCTTTGCAGCCAACTTGATGCCTTGGCCTTTCCCCTGGAAGCAACTGAAGCTGAAGCCAGCTGGGTTATTACAAGTGCATTCAGCCTCCACATCTCCCCTGAAGGAGAGAATTCTATTCCTGAATGTTCAGTGCATCCATGGAAGTAGCTGAGGGAAAGTTGCTATCCACTGTTCTCTCTTGCCCTGACTCCTCCTGTAATACAGGGGCCATCTGGAACAGTTATAATATGTCCCAGGTGAGCTAAAATTATCTATACAAGAAGGCCAGGTATCAGGGCTAGAGGTGTGCACTTGGCAGGCAGACACATGAGCAGTGTTCTTACCATATCTTGGATATCAGACACCTATCTTATTTTGGTGCTAAAAGCAATCTTGTCCTACTAGGGTGTCCCTCAGTCACCTTGCCTTCTAGGTCTTCATATAAATAGCTAAATAAATTATATCCAGAATAAAAACAAGAACAGAGACCATGGAACATCCCTAGAGACCTTCCTTCATAGTATTAATTACATACTTACGAGTATTGCTATGGTGTGAATGGTTTTTGTCCCCGCCCAAAATTCATATATTGAAACCTAACCCCTAAATGATGGTTTCAGGAGGTGGGGGGTCTTTGGGGAGATGATTAGGTCATGAGGGCAGAGCCCTCATGAATGGAATTAGTGCCCCTACAAAAGAGACCCCAGGGAGCTCATTCAGCCTTCTACCATTTGAGAACACGTCAAGAAAGTATAATCTATGAACTGGGAAACGGGCCCTCACTAGACACCAAATCTGCTGGCACCTTGATCTTGGACTTCCCAACCTCCGTAACTGTGAGAAATAAATTTCTGTTGTTTATAAACTACCCTACCCAGTTTATGGTGTAATATTTTGTCATAGCAGTCTGAAGGGAATAAGACAGGTATATTTGTTCTATCATGATCTTTTTGTGCACACGCAGAATTTAGTTCTACTTCCAAAATAAACTATGATATTCCATAAGTACAGGTGCAAAATAATAATGGTGAACTGAAGAAACCTTGACATAGTGGTTTATGCAAGGTAGTGTCTCCTTAGTGTCCATGAACAGCCTAGGGTAGAAATTTCTGCCTTGTAAATGTGAGGTAAAGGCAAGAATGTATCTGACCTTCTGTCCCTCAGTGAGACCTAGCCCAGAGTGAGGACCTTAGGGGCCCACAGGGAGTGTGAGAGTGAGTTGGGCAAAAAACTTTCAGGATCTAGAAAAAGACAATGAGCAAGAGAAAGAAGATCCAAGATTCAAACCCAAATATGTTAGGCACAGAGTAAAACTGGACTCCTAAATACATGTTTCACAAAAGAAGACATGTGAAGAAGAGAAAGCCACAGGACTCAGAGGTTAAACCACGTGCTGGGGTGGAGTAAGGATGCCGCCAAAAATGTTAAGGGCACTAGGACTTTTCAGACTATGAGGGTAGATGGATAGATACAGTCAAAATATTTCTCTAAAAACTAGAACTTCTAAAAAAATAGAAGAAATCCCTACATGAATATATAGCTTTATTTGTAATAGTTCAAAACTATAACAATCCCAGATGTTCTTCAGCAAGTGAGTGGTTAAACAAACTGGCACATACATACAAGAGCATTTTATTCAGCAATAAACTATTAACATACGAAACAACTTGGATGACTAGCCAGAGAATTACTCTGAGTGAAAAAAAAATTTGCAAAAGGTTACGTAAGGTATAACTGTATTTATATAACATTTTTGAAAGACAAAATTTTATAAATGAAGGACAGATCAATGTTTACCAGGAGTTAAAGAGTCAGGGTGGAAGGATGGGAGGGAGATGTGTATGGTCAGAAAAGGGCAACACTAGAGATCCTTGTGATGTTGAAACAGTTGAGCATTTTGATAATGGTGGTGGATACACAAACCTACCCAGGTGATAAAATAGTATAGCACTTTCACACAAGTACAAGTGAAACTGGGGCAATCTGGATAAGATTGGTGGATTGTATCCGTGTCAATAACCTGCTTGTAATTTATACTATAGTTTTGCAAAATGTTACCATTGGGGGAAACTGGGCAAGTGCACAAGAGATTCTCTGTATCTTTCCTGCATGTGAACCACAATTATCTCAATAAAAATTTCAATTAAAAAATTGAGACTTACACAATGAAATGATTCTTATTAAACCTAAAAGCAATTTAATCAAATTCAACCTAACATACTTACTTATATTTGATGCTCGTTAAGTGACAGAGGGGTGGTGAGGTAAGTGCTGAGGGGATGCAAAAGGTCTGGTGTCTTACCCAAGGGCTTTACTAGCCAGAGGGACTCAGCCACCTGATTTCACTAAGGCTTCCTTTAGGAACACAATAATGGACTCTTCCATTGTGTTTTAGGATTCAGGAAGAAGTGAGTGAATATGTGACCATTCCAGAGACTTATACAGTGAACACCACCAAACTGGGTCAAACACAAGGTCTAACAGAATTGATGCCACAAAGTATCTTAAAAAGGGACTGGCAGCAATACTAATTCTTCAGAAGGGTTTTCAGTCTCTTAGGAATTTATGGAGGTTGGAGACTGAAGGCCATGAACCTAAGCGATCCATGGCCTCATTTGGATGTTCATGGAGTCCTCCAGGAAATAGAGACCCGTCGCGGCCTCTTGCTTTTGTCTACTGACGTAAATTACAGTTGGCCCTTGAATAACATGGGTTTGAACTATGAGGTCCACTTATATAAGATTTTTTTCAACCAAACAGAGTATGGGGTGCGGTGGCGGGGAGGATGGAACAAATCTCCTGAAGATCCCAAGGGATAACTGTACTTGCACAACTCTGGTGCGTGCCTAATCTGATAGTACACGGAAGCTTGGATAGGTTGAGTCACATTACCCACCTTTCCTCCCTGGCAAACAGACTCTATTTCCCAACTCTTCTAAAAGTCAGGTATGGCCACATGCCTGAATTCTGTGAATGGATCATAGGCAAAAGTGTTGCACAGTTGTGCACACACAATAACATTTCAGTCAACAATGGGCAACATATATGATGGTGGTCCCATAAGACTATAATCCCTTATTTTTACTGTACCTTTTCTATGTTTAACTATGTTTAGATACATAAATACTTACCACTGTGTTATAATTGTCTACAGTGTTCACAACAGTAACATGCTGTACAGGTTTGTGGCCCAGGAGCAATAGGCCATACCATGTAGCCCAGGTGTGTAGCAGGCTACCCCATCTAGGGTTGTGTGAGTATGCTCTGTGATGTTCACACGACGATGAAATCACCTAATGGTGCATTTCTCAGAGCATATCCCCATTGTTACCTGATGCATGACTGCAGTACATGTTCTGGTATGAACCTAAAAATTACCTACCACTGGCTCATGCTGTCTACTTGATCAATATTAACGCTCAGGGCAACCTTGGAAGCAATGTGTTTTTAGATAGTGGGGACTCTGTTAGCCTGAGTCCCTGAGTGACTATATAAAAGAGCATCTCCTGCCCTACCACAACTGCTGCTGCCATGCATGAGAGTGAGTTATTATGCTAAGCCACTGAAATTCTGGGATTTATCCATCACAGTAGCAGAAACAACAGACGCAGTGAGGACTACCTCCGAACACCCAGAATCACCCTTCTCTTCCTTTTCATTTCCCAAGCTGAGGCTATGGCTACAATTAAATGATTTCACAGCAGACCCTTCCCGCTGTGAGCTCCCAAAGACAGTGGGCCTGTGGTTTCCTCCTCTGTGTTACATGTTCAGTTTGTCACCCTTTAGGGGTCTATCAGCCCCATTTGATAACACAGCCCTTACACTTTTTTATATGAACCAAGAAAGGCCTCCTTTACCTCCCACATACTTGCGCCGAAAAGAGGAGCTATTCTTGTTAGCTGCTTAGATTAGCAAAAGTCTTCTAGAAATAATTCCTTTTTCCCTCCAAAGTCAGCCTGAACACAGGCTGAAGAAATTTCAGCTTCTCTAAAGCAAAACCAGAGGTGGCAGCAGTGTGGACAAGCAGCCGTCCTGTCTCAGGCCGAGGCCTGACGAGGAGGAAGGTCTGCTCCCAGGGCTTGCAGTTTCTGGTCTCTCGGACAGTGATGGCACCGTCCAGGGCGGGCGCTGATAGAGGTTGCAGGGGGTGTTGTGTTAAAAGGTGTGATAATGGGATAATGGCTCTGTGGGCATGATGATTCACGCCTGTAATCCCAGCACTCTGGGAGGCTGAGGTGGGAGGATCACTTGAGCCCAGGAGTTTGAGCAGCCTGGGCAATGTAGTGAAACCTTGTCTCTACAAAAAATAAAAAAATTAGCCCGGCGTGATGACACGTGCCTGTAGTCCCAGCTACTCTGGAGGCCGAGGCACGAGGATTGCTTAAGCCCAGGAGTTCAAGGCTGCAGTGAGCTATGATCATTCCACTGCACTCCAGCCTGGTGACAGAATGAGACCCTGTCTCTAAAATAATAAGGTGTGATAAGCTGAAAGATGGCATTTGGCCAGGAACTCAGGCTTCGATAATCTGAGGGTACAGGATATTAAGAAAGCACTTTCTAGAATTTAGAGTCATTTGAAAAAAAGAACAAATATTCTCTCATGAGCTGCTCTGCTGAAGTGTTCAGGCAGAGATTGGCTTGTATAGGAAATGGTGGGCTGGCTTGTTTGGGATATCTGTTGGAGATGTTGCCGACAAACTTTCTGATTAAATTAGAAATTAGACAAAATTAATAGGTCTTAAATTTTCAAATGCACATCTGGGGAGGGTTATAAAAATGAGATGCCTGGGCTCCATCTGTGAAGATTTGGATTTATTGGGCAAAAGCCTCAGTGATTCTAAAACAGGTAATTTAAGAACTACAGTTTGAAATATGTCAGATTTTTATCTCTGAAAACTTTTTCAACATTAAAAATTCATATTATGATCAATAGTTCATGTTTTTTTAAAAAAATGTATGGGTTATATTCTATTACAGCAAATTTTAAGTAGAAGGCAAAAATCTTATGTATAATTATTCAATATAATATTACTTTAAAAAATTCAAGTTGTTATACGGGAAAATATGTTTTCCACTATGTAAAGTTTTTTGGGCTATGTTAATCTGAGAACGATTTTGGACATCCGGAAGCGGTAAAGGGTGCACGGATCAGGGCTTGTATTGAACAGGATTCAATTGCAGACAATAGAATCTACTGTATGTGAAAGCACTTAATACAGGGAAATGGGTCTTGGAAGGCCTTTAAAAGTCGTCACCAATCTTTAGGCTGAGCACTCAGGAATGACATCTAGGCCCCAGAAGCTCTCTACACCTGACTGCAAAAGCCACTGCTGTAACCTCCCCAAATGTTAAATTGGGAAGCTGCTGTTGGTGCTGCTGACTGCAGAAGCAATATCATCACTCCCACAGTCATCATTACTGCTGTGTAGTAAGATGCCAAATCAGGAAATTGTTGGCTGCAGAACTACTCTGTTCTGCCACTATCTGTGCCAGCAAGTAGATGCCATGGACTTGGTTCTCCATCAAAGTCTCATATACATGCAAATGATTAGTGAACTGTAGCTTCAACAGAGTGCGAGATACGTGGATTTTTAGAAAGCCAAGTTCAATGGTACGCTATAAGCCAGCTTCTACCAGCTCTCAGAAACCAAACGTTAGCCTCTGTTTTTCAAATCCATGTTCAGTGTTGTCACTTCAGTAGTTTGAAATCAGTCATGATGGGAGCATTTATGCCACAGATATTAGCAAAAGCTACAAAGCA
>NW_012148419.1:1981975-2011206 GCF_000956105.1 Propithecus coquereli
ATTTATAGAGGGAATTTTCTTCATAATCTTTGTCTCTGAACAGAAGCGAAGGATAATGCACCATCTCTTCTGTGATAAATCTGAGTTTATATTAATTAAATTTCCTTTTGTTATTATTGAATTTTCATTTGTCAATGCGGATTGTAGTGGTCCTGGGCCCACTTGCCCACAGATTCCTTCCACTGCTCTGCTGTTTACTGTAAGCGGGCAGACCCCTTGTGGCACGGGCTTCAAGTCCATGAAGCAAGTTTTCATCAAGCTGTACGCTCGCCAGCAGCATTTTACCCATTTGTTCATAATCTTCATGATGTTTTCTGTATGTATACCACCTACCATTATTTACTTAGTTTCATATTACATTGACTTTTATTAATACATTAAATAGACTTTAAAAATTAAAAAAAAAAAACTAAGGAAGAGTTAACACCATTCCTTCTCAAACTCTTCCAAAAAATTGAAAAGGAGGGAATACTTCAAAGTCATTTTATAAGGCCAGAATCATCCTGATACCAAAGCCATAAAAATTCACAAGAAAAGGAAATGATAAGCTGATATCCCCGATGAACATAGATGAAAAAATTCTCAACAAAATATTATTAAACCGAATTCAACAGCACTTTAAAAAGGATCATACAGCATGATCAAATGGGATTTATCCCTGGGATACAAGAATGCAGATCAATAAATGTGATATACCACATTAACAGATTGAAGGATAAAAATCCAACGATCATCTCAACGGATGAAGAAAAAGCATTTGACAAAATTTATCTTTTTTATCCTTTCATGATAAAAATCTCTCATCAGGCAGGGTGCAGTGGCTCACGCCTGTAACCCTAGTACTCTGGGAGACCGAGGCAGGAGCTTGAGCTCAGGAGTTCAAAACCAGCCTGAGCAAGAGTGAGACCCCATCTCTACCAAAAAGAAAAAAATCAGCTGGACATTGTGGCATGTGCCTGTAGTCCCAGCCACTCAGGAGGCTGAGGTCAGGAGGATTGCTTCAGCCCAGGAGCTGGAGTTTGCAATGAGCTACAATGATGTCACTGCACTCTACTCAGGGAGACAGAGTGAGACTATCTCAACAACAACAACAATAACAACAACAACAACAAAAAAAAAAAAACAAGGAAACTGAACAACCTTCCTTATCCCCCCACCAAAAAAAATCTCTCATCATATAATGTATAGAAGGAATGTAGTTTAACATAATAAAGGACATATATGACAAGGCCACAGCTAACATCACATCCTACGGTAAAAAGCTGAACACTCTTCCTCTATAATCAGGAACAAGACAAGGATGCCCACTCTTACCATTTCTATTCAATAGAATACTGGAAGTCCTCGCCAGAAAAATTAGGCTAGAAAGGAATGAAAGACATCCAAATCAGGAATAAAAAAAACTAAATTGTCTGTTTGCAGACAACATGATCTTTTATATAAAAAAATTCCTAAAAACTTCTCTACCAAAAAACCTTTTAGAACTAATAAAGACTCCATAATACACTGAAATAAAAGAAATTGTAAAAAAGAACTAATAAACTAATTCAGTAATATTATAGGGTACAAAATCAATATACAAAATCAGTTGCATTTCTGTTTACTAATACTGAGCTATTCAAAAAGGAAATTGAGAAAACAATCCCATTTATAACAGCATTTAAAAAAACACTTAGGGCTGGGTGCAGTGGCTCATGCCTATAATGCCAACACTTTGGGAGGCCAAGGCAGAGGATCACTTGAGGCTAGGAATTCAAGACCAGCCTTGGCAACATAGCAAGATTCCCATTTCTACAAAAATAAAAATTAAAAAAAATTTTAATAAAACTTTAAAATGCATAGAAATAAATTTAGCCAAGGTAAAAGATTTGCACACTGAAAACTATAAAATATTTATGAAAGAAACTGAAAAGCACACAAATAAATGGAAGCTATTTCATGTTCGTGGATTGGAAGAATTAATATTGTTAAAAAGATCATACTACCCAAAGTAATCTACAGGTTCAATTCAATCCCTGTCAAAATCAAAATTCCAATGGCATTTTCCACAGAAATGTAAAAAAATCCCTATAATTCATAACCAAAACAATCTCCAGGGAGAAGAACAAAGCTGGAGGCATCACATTTCCTGATTTCAAAATATACTACAAAGTTATAGTAATCAAAACAGTATGGCACTAGGGTAAAAACAGGAAAATAGACTAATGGAACAGAATAGAAGTTCAGAAATAAATACATGCATTTACGGTCAATTGCTGTTTGACAAAGTTTCCAAGAACACATAATGGGGAAAGAATAGTCTTTTCAATAAATGTTATTGGGAAAATTGGTTATCCACATGCAGAAGAATGAAACTGGACCCTTATCTCACATTGTATGCAAAAATCAATATAAAACGATTAAAGACTTAAACATAGGACCTGAAACTGTAAAACCACTAGAAAAAAACATAGGGAAAAATGTTTACATTGGTTTGGGCAATGATTTTTTGGATATGACCCCAAAAGCATAGGGAGCAAAAGCAAAAACAGACAAATTAGATTGCATCACACTAAAAAGCTTCTGCATAGCAAACAATCAACAGAGAGAAGAGACAGCCTATAGAATAGGAGAAAATATTTGCAAACTATGTATCTGATAATGGGTTAATATCCAAAATATACAAGGCATGTAAACAATTCAATAGTATAAAAACAAATGACCAGTTTAAAAAATGGGCAAAAGACCTGAATAGGTATTTCAAAAAAGAAGATATGCAAAGAGCCAACAGGCATATGAAAAAGTGCTCATTCTCACTAATCATTAGGAAAATACAAATCAAAACCACAATGAGATAGCACCTCCCATCTGTTAGAATGGCTATTATCAAAAAGACAATAAATAACAAGTGTTGGCAAGGTCGTGAAGAAAAGGGAACACTTGTATAGTGTGGGTAGGAACATAAATTGGTGCAGTCATTATGGAAAACAGTAAGGAGGATCCTCAAAAAATTTAAAATAGAACTACCATATGATCCAGCAATTCTACTTCTGGGTGTATATCTAAAGGAAATGAAATCATTATGTTGAAGAGCTATCTGCACTTTTGTATTCATTGCATTTGAAAGCGTGCTACAGACATCATGAGGCTTCATCTCGAAATACTTCATCATGTGTTTTCTAAGAATAAGAACATTCTCTTTTATAACCACAATTCCATCTATTATTCACAACAGCCAAGATATGAAATCAACTTAAGTATCCACTTGTAGGTGAATGGATAAAGAAAATATGTGCGTGTGTGTGTGTGTGTGTGTGTGTGTGTATGTATAATTCAGACTTAAAAAAGAAGGAAATTTTACATTTGTCCTAAAATAGAGGAAGAAAGAGAATTTCAAATGAGGGATTTTTTTTTTAAGTCATTTGGGACAACATGGGTGATCCTGAGGATATTATATTAAGTGAAATAAGCCAGACACAGAAAGACAAGCACTGCATGATCTCACCCATATGTGGAATCTAAAAAAAATCAAACTTACAAAAGCAGAAGGTAGAATGGTGGTTGCCAGTAGCTGAGGGATGGAGGAAATGGGGAGATGTTGGTCAAAGGGTACAAAGTTTCAGTTATAAGATAAATGGCTTCTGGAGGTCTAATGTACAGCAGGGTGAGTATAATTATTGATAATAACTTTGTATTATGTACTTGAAATCTGCTAAGCGAGTAGATCTTAAATGTTCTCACTACGAACACACACATGACAACTATGTGAGATGATGGGTATGTTAATTGGCTTGATTGTGGTACTCATCTCACGGTGTATACATATATTGAAACATTACATTGTATACTTTAAATACGTATAATTTTTCTGTGTCAATTATACCTCAGTAAAGCTGGAAAAAATTGAGAGAATAAGTTCAACAAAAATCCGTATCACTTCACCTAAATCCAATACTGCTCCACACTTTGGAGTGCCACTTGGTTTCCCTCCAGCCTTGCCCCTCCCCAAGGGATGAGGAGTATTCTGAGCCAAGAGGCACGTTCATCTGGAGCTCATCTCCCACCCCCACCCGCTCATTTTTATTTCGTGCTTCATGTATCCCAGAACATGGAATTCTTCTACTTTCATCTTTTTTGGATCTGTTTTCCTGAGGTTACACCATATTCACTATGCGCATCCATCAACCCGGAGGTGGCCAAGGAACAGCTGTGGGAGTGGGAGTGGGAGCTGTGATGTGGATGGCGCTTGAAGGCATGAACTGGTGTGTCCACACACACATGCAGGACAGATCCAGGGGTGGGAAGAGAAGGGGAACTGGCTGCAGGCCAGACGACCAGGGGCTGGCTCTCTTACATTGATGTGTTCTATACAAAACTTGTAGGACTTGGTGAATTTTAAATATGAACTTGGCTTCTAGGTTGTTATGAAAACATATTGACCAAAGTAAAAGATAGCATTTATTTCACTATTTTGCTAGCTTGCCTTGTAACTAAGTATTTAGGCATATGGTTTATGAGCCTTCCTTTGCCCTTTTGCCCCAACCCTTGCAAAGATTAAGAATAGGCCTGCTTAGATATACCAACTGTCAACATTCTGCCACATTGGCTTTCCCTATCTGTCTGTCTATCTGTCTACCTTTCTACCTTCCTATCAATGTGCCTCTTTTTAAAGCTGAGCCATTTGAAAGTGTGTTGCAGACATCATGAGACTTCATCTCAAAATGCTTCATCATGTGTTTTCCAAGAACAAGGACATTCTCTTTTATAACCACAATTCCATTATTATACCAAAGAAGTTTCATGTTAACATAATACAATTATCTTATATACGGCCTATGTTCAAATGTTTTTCATTGTCTTAGAAATGCCCCATTGAGGGTTTTTTGGTTTTTTTTCAATCTAGGATCCAATCAAGGATCACCCATTATATTTGTTTTTCATGTTGTATAGTAATAAAATTATGAAAACAATAAATAGAGATCAAATTTGATGTGATTGCTTGGTGTAATTGGTGGAGGTGTTAATACACTAAACACATTTTATTGAAGTGGAGTGCAAGAGATGAGGGATGAATAAATGTCAACAGCCTTCAAGCTTTACTTCACAGTTTTTTCCAAGACTATTATTCCTAAATAATATCCACCTTCTTTTCTTTCTGTCAACTTCTGCTTTGATTTTACATTTGTCCTAAAATAGAGGAAGAAAGAAAATTTCAAATGAGGGATTTTTTTTTTAAGTAAAATTTTAAGCAAGTTGTGTTGACATGTTTTTAATTTTAAAAAATTTGAACTTTTGCACATTTGCAAATCCTTGCAGTGTTAAACACTGACTTTCTCACCTCTCTAGGCCAGATTTCTTTTTTACTGTCTTCACATGTACAGTAAAACATTGATGTTTGTGAAAACTCAATCATTTCCTGATAGCTCATTCTTTTTGTAACAATGTACTGTAATTGTTATAAACATAGGGCTATATCTGTCTTATAAGATTTTATTCAAGAATAAAAAGAATGTTCTTAACAGTAAACATACCAAACAAGTGTACATTGGGGCTGGAAGTGTTGGCTCATCCCCGTATCCTGGTACTTCCTAGCACTTTAGGAGGCTGAGGCAGGGGGATCAATTAAAGCCAGGAATTCAAGACCAGCCTGGGCAACATCATGAGAACCTGTCTCTACACACGCACACACACCCAAAAATATTAGCCAGGCATGGTGGCATGTGCCTGTAGTCCTAGCTACTAGGGAGGTTGAGGTGGGAGGATTGCTTGAGCCCAGGAGTTCGTGGTTGCAGTTATTGGGCCACTGCACTCCAGCTTGGGTGACAGAGTGAGACCCTGTCTTAATAAAAATAAATAACATTGGATATTAGAGATCAATATTCCTAGATATTCATTGGGGATCTCCAATGTATTTTTATTTTAACCCAAGAATCCATTGGAGGCCTGGCATGGTGGCTCACGCCTATAATCCTAGCAGTTTGGGAGGCCAAGGCGGGAGGATTGCTTGAGGTCAGGAGTTTGAGACCAGCCTGAGCAAGAGTGAGATCCTGTCTCTACTAAAAATAGAAAAAAAAAAAATTAGCCAGTCAACTAAAAATAGAAACCAAAAATTAGCCTGGTGTGGTGGCTTGTGCCTATAGTCCCAGCTACTCGGGAGGCTGAGGCAGGAGGATCGCTTAAGCCCAGGAATTTGAGGTATTAAGAGTCCAGTGGAAACCTTGACCCTCAGTAGCATACAAATTCAGAGTCAGGAATGATAGTGGTGCCAAACAACCTACAGATTGTCCACACAGGTGGCTGAATAGTGATACTTTTGTTTTCTGATAGTTCAATGTACACAAACTTTGTTTCGTTCACAAAATTATTAAAAATGTATAAAATTACCTTTAGACTATATGCATAAGGTAAACATAAAAAATAAATGAATTTAGCATTTAGACTTGGGTTCCATCCCTAAGATATCTCATTATGTATATGCAAATATTCCAAAATCTGAAAAAATTCAAAACCAGAAACACTTCTGATCCCAGACATTTTAGATAAGGGATACTCACACAACACACTAAATAGATGAATCTTCATGCATCTAAGGCAATGCTATTCCAAGTGAGGTCCAAGTGATAGTGCCAAATAGTAAATTATTTACCAGCCCACAGAAAATAAGTAATAAATTGAGAGTAAGCTTTAGAAACTTTTAAAGCAATATGTCAGAGTAGTTTTATATGTGTTGAAGCTAAGAATAGAAAACTTAGCCTGTATTTTCTTATGTCTTTTTATTTCATGTTTCTAGTACTTCATTTTTGTTGTATTTTATAAAGGCATGACTTCATGATGGATTTAGAAGAGAAAAACTAGTAATTCACCTCATAGTTTGAGAAGCAATGTCCTGAAAATGGTGTTTGGCAGGAGTATGGAGTGTGTGTGTGTGTGTGTGTGTGTGTGTGTGTGTGTCTTGAAGGGAAAGAGGGGTGAAGTAGAAAGTCACTAGATCAAATAAAACCTCATTTGTGAAAGGGTTGGAGAATTTTTTTTAAATAACAAAAGACCATGCATATTCTAAGTACTGTTCTTACTAATTCCCAATATGCTACAAACAAAGTCATAAACTCACAAATTGGTTAGTCTTCCATTATTATTCAAAACAATTTTTAGGAAATAAATGAAACAACAAAATGTATACCAGGTCACAGCACTTGAACACTGTTTTCTGCAGAATGTTTTTCTCTCTGGTTTGTTTTCTTCCTCTCTACTTGTTTCTCCCTTACGGAGTCCACACTACCCAAGAATGGCTTCATTCAGGGCATCCGCGTTTGCTCCCATGTGCCTCCAAGTCTCCCTTCAGGAGGAGAGTGAACCACGCCCTCTCTCACCAGCTGTTCCTTATTGCTCTGTGTCTTCCACTCCCCTCTGTTCCTACACCTTCTGTCATAGTGGTCCTTAGAATCCCATTTCCTGTGTAAGCCTTCCTTCCACTAACCTCATCCCCCTCAGCATAAACATTTAGATGTATTTGGTATGATTAAAACTTTATGCAGTAGTTCGCAATTGCTCTCAAGTCATCCCCCTTGACAGCTGCCCACTTCTGCAACACAATCCAATTGGATTCTAAGTTCTGGCCGAATGTGAGTGGCTACTTTTGTTCTAGAACTGCAATGCCCAATACAGTAGCCATTAGTTATTTAATTAAAACGTTTAAATTTTAATTAACATTAAATAAAAATAAGTTACATTAACATTAAATAAAATTAAAAATTCAGTTCCTCGGTTGCATTAGCCAGATTGCCAGGTGTCCAATAGCCACATGTGGCTATTTGCTATCATATTAAAGAGTATAGGTATGGAATATTTCTACCATTGCATAAAGTTCTTGTTGGGGCTCAGAAAATGATACCCCAAAGCATGACGCTTAGACATAGTGAGTACTTTCAACTAAAAAAGCAGTCTTAGAACCAAGGTCTCTCCGACCTCCCACACCTCCCCGCCAACACCCCTCTGCCTCTCCTGAAACACAGGGAGGGGCTTTCTCTGAGGTTCCCTTATCTGACCAAGGGAAGTTCCTCCAGAAGGAATGCAATTGTCTTGAGCCCCCTCCCTATAATCTCATCAAATATGGAAGATTAACTCACAGGAAAGAAGACTAGAGATGACATCACAGCTAGAGCCCAGAGGAACTTTGTCCTAGGCTATTGTCTGTTCTTTGGGCCCCTTCATCTCTCCTAAAATCCATTTACTCTTTGTTTAAAAGTGCCTACAGCCCCCACTTTCCTCTCCCCTATAAAGAAGGGTATATAAGCTTCTGAATTTCATTGGATTATTGGATAATCACTTTCCTGAGATGTCCCTGTGCACATAATAAATTTGTATGCCTTTTCTCCTGTTAATCTATTGTCAGTTTATTTCAGCAGACTCGATTGTAAAACTCCAGAGGGGAGAGAGAAGTCTCTCTCGCCCCTACATTCTGTTGGGCAGCTCTGTTCTAGCATTCCTCATAACACCTGTCATAGCTCTCTGTTTGCAGCAATAGTCAACAAATGAATAATAAACAATATAGAAGACATAGCATTACCAATAAGATTGCTATTACTAAGATCAAGAGAAGTAACATCTATGAGATCTCATATTCTTAAAAACTAAAGGGTTGGAATTGAAAGAGATAGACATTGGAAGACTTAAATAAAAAAACCAACAACAAAAATAAAAGGGAATATCTGCTCTTTCTATTTTCACAGTTCTTTGTGAGTGATGATTCTTGTGAGAGTAAAAATGAGAGATTCCTGTAATTATAAATCCTTAGACAAGTGTGGGGTGTTGTTAGTAATAATTACAACAATGTGAACGACAATTTGGCTATTATTCCTGGTTTTAAAACAAAAGGAGAGGGGTTGGTGATTGGAAGGTGTTTGAGATGAGCTGGAGTCTTTCTCATTATTATTTTTTTCACTATATTTCACCACAGAGTTTGCAGACTCAGTCCCTACATGGAGCTGAATACACAGGAAACGCTAAGAAAACATTGCTGCATTCTGGAGCATCAAATGTACCTCTGAACAAACGCTTTGAGTCCTACGCCAAGCTGAGTTTGTAAACAAGAATTCTTCCTCATCTGGTAAGCAGCATTCTTGGGTTCTGATCCCATCTCTAATTAGAAAACTAGCCAACGCAGGGAGAGAGGCCACAGTTCTCCACAGGGGCAGAGGCCTCTGCCCCTGGGGACTCTGGATGACAGCTGTCCTCCAGCTCTGACACTGGACTGCCAATTGCTTTCTCTCATTCCCTTTTTTTTTTTAATTGCATGCAGCAATCACAAAATGACAGCTTCTGGAAGGATAGACAAAATAGTATTGCTCAACAAACTGTTGAGTTTTTACAGGAAAATGTTGCAGTTTCACATATCATTAAATAAAAACATAATAAATGTCTTTCTTAGGGTAACCATATGCAACATAGAAAGACTCTCAGGTTTGAAAAAGACAATAAGAACCATTTAGCCCAAAGATGAGTAAATCCCCATTGAGAAGTGGTCACCCAGTTTTTGCTTGGGAACTCCATGTGTATCAGTGTTCTAGTAGGAAGTAGATGGCACATTCCAACTGGGCAACTAGAAAGGAACTATTGTAAGCAAGCTTTATGGAAACCAGTAAGGAATAGTACAGAATTTTAAGACTAGCAATATCAGAAAGCCCCTGTTGACCCTGTACCTGAAGAGTTAATAGGAGCGAGTGGTTCCAGGAACTCTGAGAGGGTAGCCATATGGAGACGGCTACCCGATAGGAGCTATGACCGTCAGCAAAGGGATGAAGACAATCTGTGGCAATATGACATAAAGAGGGACAGGGCAATAAGTACACTGACCTAACTCTCCACCAACCCTCCCATTGGCCAAACCCAATAAGAAGCAGGAAGACAAAGTGTCCAGTTGATGTAATTCGTATCAGTCAGCCTCCCTTGGCACAGAGCAGAGTGAATTAGGATCTGAGGGGCAAATAAAAAATATCCGGCTAGCCTCTTTGACTCCTTATTCCTCTAAAACGACTTAATGAGATAATGTGTGTAAAGGCTCTTAGCATTGTGCCTCCTATGCCATAGGAGCTCAATTAATACTAGTATGCTAGGTATGAATTTTATAGTCCCACAACTTATTACTCAAGTGTGCACATATCTAGCTTTTTTAACAAAGTGCTTACTGAGTTTGGATCTCAAGCCTTAACCTCTGTCGAGTAGACTGAAGAAAACATAATCTTACCAAATCATCGTACTACACTCTTTTTGGGAAAATTCGTTTTCTCTAGATAAATGATCAAATTCTGGATTTTCTCTTCCACCTCTGTGAAAATAAGCTATTCAAAATATAAGCTGTTGGAACTTCAAAATATTTTGAGCCTTCAGAGAATGTGATTATGGGGCCTGTAACCTAGGAAGCTGCAACCATTCTTCCTCTGATTCTTGATTAGCCTCCTTCCTTACCTACACTGTTGTGAAAAATGTTGCAAATGACTGAAGGATGCCAGGGAAGACCCCTTCCCTTTTCACTGGTGATCCTCATCATAGAGTAACTTCCCTCTTACCTTTCATGATTATCACATTGTCTTAAAATGGAATGTTAAATACACTCTTTTAAATTGGAAGGGGAATGAAAACAAGCTGCAAAGAAAAGAAAACAAGCCATATGGAAAGAAAACAAATTGTAACTAATTAGATTTTTGTAACTCATAAACTAGCCTTACATAGAAAATATTGTGATCCTATTAAATTTCTTTGTTTTCTTCCTATATGAAGAAAACCTTAACTTTTAAAACTTTGAAGCACTGACCCCATTTCTCCGGAGTCCATATTTCCTGGATACTTATTCCCAGCTTTGGGCTTGTAGAAAGTCTATACTCAACCTTATTTTCTGAATCTTATTATTTAAGGTTAACCCCTCCTTTTCTCTCCCCCTCTCCCCAGACATGGTTGTTAACAAAAGTTCAGTACTTGTCCCCAAGGCCAAATTGGTGAGAACAAAGAACAAAGACAAGTGATTTCAGGAAAAGGAAAGAGTTAATTAATTTGCCAGCAAATGAAGAGAGCAGTGAACTGGTATCTCAAAGAGTGCCATCCTGACTTTAAGCAGAAAAACCGGGCTTTTCAAAAGGCGGGGATGTGCGGTTGGGCTCAGGTATACGTGACCAGTGTCACATGTGGCTTTGAGCTATTGTTGTTTAACTATAATTGTTGGTTTTGTTTGGTGGACCTTATCTCCAGTGACTACGATCTTGTGACTCTTGTCTGGACAATTCTGTTGAGCCATCTCCTGTGGTTTAAGATACTAGAAAAAATATATGTATATATTTTTCTGACCCTTTGATTACTGGCCTCACACAAGAATGCAGGTTTTAATTCCCAAAAAGGGAGGGGATTTAAAGAGACAACTTGTAAAACATTTCGTTGCCCTTTTTCAGACCTTTACCTCTGTTACATGACCTAAATTTCTCAAAGAGTCTTATGAATTATCTATTCCCTGATATTTTCTGTCCTGTTCCATGATATGATCATATATTCTTTCCAGTTCTGTGGTTTACAACGTGCACTCAATGCTCTGAGTCTTCCAGGATTTATCCTTAATATTCACAGTCAAGTTTTGGGATTAAAAATAAACAGACAAAACTAAAAATCACTTCAGCCTCACTTGCCCCCTTGGCTAGATCCCTGTGTGCAGTGAATTATCTGTACTCTCATGCACTATAATCTTTACAACTTGATGATAAAGTATGTTACAGAGTCAAATGTCATAGAATTCTTTCTGAAGTAACTGAATCAAATAGAAGATATAATATTTAATCAGAGACAGTTATAATCTTATTTATTATAAAACTGACTCCTTGGGTGCTTCATATTTATTAAAGAGTGAATAAGACTGACCACTAAATAGCCACACATCAGTGATATTTGACCTCTCTTGTCAGGAGACAATTTAATTTTCATAGATGTGTAAGTTTAAGGTTTGGCTCTCCATTGAGTTTGTGCTTCCAGATATAATAACTCTTTTTCTCTTTTGGCATCACTAATATGAAAATGGAAGTAAATTTACTGGAATCTCTGGGATTCAGTTTTGTATATGCTACAAGGGAGTGAGGGAATAAAACCATTAATAGCACTTTGGTTTTTTTATGTGCTCCAGAAGGATGTTTGCACAGTTTCAACTGCTCTGAATATTGGAGTTTTGACATTTTGAAATAAGATGAATACAGTCTGCAGTTGTGCCAATATCCAAACTGGTAAAGAATGATGCCATTTCTAAATTTAAATCATGGCAGTTGTGAGGATTCAGTTAATCTATGTCTGCCCTTTGTGGTTAGTTCTGAACAGGTGAGAGTCTAACACTTAGATCCTTGTCTGTGTTAATATGCATGCATCGAAAAGGAAAATAAGCATAATGAAGGAAAATACATTCTATACTTGGAAAGTCTAGTAGTAATCAGTGCAAGATCTTAACTTGCTGAGGGCCTTGTTAAAGTATATAAAACAGCAAGTATTTACATACGTCTCCATTGATGGACCACAGTGTATTCTCAATGTATTATTATTGTAAGCTCAAGAGGGGTAGTGTTTGGTGCTCATTGAGTAACCAGAGAAGAACCAGCAACAATCGTAGAGAGACTATAATAGCAAACACCTATTTAGTGCTTTGTCTGTGCCAGGCTCTGTAATAAGTGAGATGGAGCAGTGACTCCTCTTAGGGACCTGCTGGGCACCCCTAAGCATGTAAATAAAGGAAAAATCTTGAATCCCTTCAAGGGAAATTTCAGGCACTAAGCTAGTCTTGAAAAGTAAATGAGTAACCCATGAGCAAGAAGATAGCCCTAACAATAGTCCCCCAAACAAAACTAAAAGACAACATCTTAACATGTGCTCTTGAGTTGTTTTTAAGAAACCCCCACAAATGGAAAGTGCAGATAAGGGGGAACTGAGGACTGAACTCCGATTGCAGTTCATTGTTCTAAAAATCTTCCTGACAAGCCTGGAGAGAGTCGCATCCACCTAAACAGTTCTTTCCATGACTCAAAGTTTTAGACGAGGCCTTCCTTTCTTAACCAATTGCTAATCAAAGAATCTCTGAATCCACCTATGACCCACAAGCCCCTGCTTCAAAATATTCCTCCTTTTTGGGCTAAACCAATGTATAACCTCCATGTATTGATTTACAATTTTGCCTATAACTTCTGCTTTTCTGAAACGTACCCCCGCCTTTAAAAACCCTTATTTGTAAGTCACTGGAGAGTTTGGGCCCTAAGCTTTAGCTGCCCATTTCCTTGCTTGGTGCCATGTGATAAAATACCTCTTTCTCCTGTGCCAATCTCAGCATCAGTGTCTGGTTTTACTGTATCAGGCGGACCCCAGTCCAGTTCGGTAACATAAACACTTTACGTATGTTAATTCTCCCAACAACCTTATGATATAGTTACCATTCCTATCATTCCCATTTCACTGATGATGAAACTGAGGCAGAGTTATTGTTATGGGCTGACTTGTGTCCCTTCAAAACTGATATGTTGAAATCCTAAGCCCCCCAGTACCTCAGAATGTGATCATATTTGGAGATAGGGTCTTTAAAGAGGTGATTAAGTTAAAATGAGGACATTAGGGTGGGCTCTTTCCAACATGACTTTTCCAACACCTTACAAGATGTCCTTGTAAGGAGAGGAGGTTTGTACACAGACAGGCACAGAGGAAAGACCATATGAAGGCCCTGGGAGAAGTCCGCCATCTGTAAGCCAAGGAGAGAGGCTGCAGAAGAAACCAACCCTGCCTACACCTTGACCTTGGACTTTTAGCTCCCGTATCTGTGAGAAAATAAATTTCTCTTGTTTAAACCACCTAGTCTGTGGTACTTTATTCTGGCAGCCCTAACGAACTAGTCATTTATTCACCGAGTATTTACTAAGTATCTACTATGTATTTGATACTAGCCTAAGTACCAGGGATATATTAAAATATCCTTGCCTTTATGGAATTTACCATCTAGTGGTAAGAGATGTAGGGGAGGAAAAAAAATAAATTTCTCTCTATCCTTCATTATTCTTAGCTGGGACAAACTCTTGTAACAGAAGACAAATTAACAAGGGAAAAAAAAACACATAAATTAACATGTGTATTTTGTATATACATGGTAAATACCTAGAGAAATGAGCAACTTTCGAAGACATATCTTCGAATTCAGTGTTAAATATCATTGTCTGGTAAAACAAAGCAATAAGAGATTTGGGGGCGTCATTATGGGGACTTATTCAGGAAAAGCACAGTAAACAAGGGTAAAGTTTATTATATAGGTTTAAATTGGTGCTTTCTCCATTGATAAGAGTCTCTAGTGATTTAGAGTCATTTTTCTCTTCTTGGTAAGAGAGACACCCTCACAAATGGAGATTTCCTTTATAGATGTAAATTTTCCTTACAAAAGGGTAACTTCTATTCTGTTTTCAGAGCTTATCCTGTGTCTGTAGTTTCTCAAAATAGTCAGTTCAAAATAATTTGTATGCTAAATGGGCATATTTTGGGGTGGCATATTCTAGTCTCCTATGGAGACAAGAAATGAACGATATAAATACATAAATTATATGATAAGTTAGAAAGTGATGTGATCAGAGAAAAGTAAAGCAGTAAAGGAGAGGATTCTGTGTGTGTGCTTGTGTGCGCGTGTAATTAAAGTAAAGGATGATGGACAGGGAAACCTCATTGAGAAGGTGAGTTTTGAGCAAAGATTGAGGGAGAGATGAGGGAGAGACCCATGCAAATGTCGACCCAAAGAACATGCCAGCAAGAGCAAACAGTCAAGTGCAAAAGCCCTGTGGAGGTACCTGGAACATTGCAGAAGGCCCCTGTGGGTGAAATGAAGCAAGTATGGAGGGCAGGAGCGGGAGAAGAGGTCAGAGAAGTAGGAGGAATGGTTAAATCTTGTGGACCTTGCAGACATTAGCTTTTGTGGAGCTGAGAAGTCTTGGGAGGGGTTGTTGTTGCTTTAAGACCTTATTTTTTTAGAGCAGTTTTAGGTTCACGACAAAATTGAGAGGGAGGTACAGAGATTTCCCATATTCCACTTGCCCCTATATATGCATACCCTCCCCGTATCAACATCCCCCACTGAGTGGTATATTTTTTATAATCAATGAACCTACACTGACACATCATTATCACCCAAAGTCCATAGTTTACATTAGGGTTTACTCTTGGTGTGTACATTCTATGGGTCTAGACAAATGACATATATCTGTCATTATTATATCATACAGAGAGTATTTGAACTAACCTAAAAATCCTCTATGCTCTGCCTATTCATTCATCCCTTCCCCAGAACCCTGGGCAATCACTGTGTCTCCATAGTTTTGCCTTGTCCAAAATGTCACATAGTTGCAGTCGTACAGTGCATAGCCTTTTCAGATTGGCTGCTTTTATTTAGCATTGTGCATTTAAGTTCACCTGTCTTTTCATGGCTTGAGAGCCCCTTTCTTTTCAGGACTAAATAATATTCCATTGTCTGAATGTATGACAGTTTACATTCACCTATTGAAGGACATCTTGTTTGTTTCCAAGTTTGGGCGACCATGAATAAAGCTTCTGTAAAAATTCATGTGTAGGTTTTTGTGTGAACATAAATTTTCAGCTCCTTTGGGTAAATACGGGGAAGAATTACTGCTGGATCTTATGGTAAGAATATGTTTACTTTTGTAATAAACTTCCAAACTGTCCTCCAAAATGACTGCACCAATTTGCATTCCCACCAGCAAAGAATGAGAGTTCCTGTTGCTTCCCCATCCTTGTCAGCATTTGGTATTGTCAGTGCTCTTGATTTTGACCATTCTATAAAGTGTGTGGTGGTATCTCATTGTCATTTTAATTTGCATATTCTTAATGCCATATGATGTAAAGCATCTTTCATATGCTTATTTTTCATCCGTATATCTTCTTTGGGAAGATGCCTACTAAGGTCTGTGGCTCATTTTAAAATTGAGCTGTTTGTTTTCTTATTTTTGACTTTTAAGAGTTCTGTGTATATTTTAGATAATAGTCCTTTGTCATATGTATATTTTTTGCAAATATTTTCTTTGGGAAGATTTCGAGCAGGGACATTACATGATCTGATTTTTGTTGTGAAAATATCATCTGGATTTTATATTGAGAACAGTTTATGTTTGGGTGAGTGGGGGATGGGGTGCTGGTAGGCTAAGACAGAAACCAGAGAGATAGGTTTAGGTTATTACAGTGACCTGGGAGCTCTGGAGACTGTTAACAATACATAAGACAGTAATGAGAGAGGCTTTAGCCAGGGTACTTGCAGTGGAAGTGATGAATCTGAATATATTTGAAGGTAGGGTTCATAGGGTTTGCTAATTGATTGGATGTGAGATAGAAAGATAAGAGTAAGGATGATGCCAAACTTTTTGGCCTGACCAATGGGATGAGTGAGGTTGGCATTAACTGAAGTTGAGGAAGACTTGAGAGGAGCAGACTTGGTAGAATCAGGAATTCGATTTTGATGTGTTACATTTGACATGATTATAAGACATCTGTGATAGCCAGAACAATGTCCCCCACCAAAGGGGCCATTCCAGGTCCTAATCCCTGAAACCTGTAAATATGTTTGGTTACATGGTGCTATGATTTGGATATGGCTTGTGTGGTCCCACCAACTCTCATGTTGAAATGTGATCTGTACTATTGGAGGTGGGACCTGATGGGAGATATCTGGGTCATGGGGGCAGATCCCTCATGAGTGGCTTATTGACATCCTCACAGTAATGAGTTCTTATTCTATTAGTTCCCATGAGAACTGATTGTTGAAAAGAGCGTGGCACCTCCTCTCTTTCTTGCTTCCCCTCTCTCGTCATGTGATCCCTACACACCAGCTCCCCTTCATCTTCTGCCAAGAGTGAAGGCTTCCTGGGGTCCTCACCAGAAGCCGAGGCTGATGCCATGCTTCTTGTACAGCCTGCAGAACCAAAAGCCAAATAAACCCTTTTTTCTTTATAAATTACCCAGCCTGAGATATTCCTTCATAGTAACACAAATGAACTAAGGTACATGGCAAAGATGTTAAGGTAGTGGATAGAGCTAAGACTGTTAATGAGTTGACCTTAAGATCAGAAGACTTACTGAATTATTCAGGTGTATCCCAATGTAAACACAAGTCTTTAAATGTGGTAGAGAGAGACAGAAGAGTTAGTATCAGGGTGATACAACGTGAGAAAGACTCGGCCAGCCATGGTTGGCTTTGAAGATGGAAGGATGCCACACGAAGGAATGCAGGCAGCCTCTAGAAGCTGGAAAGGGAGAGCAAATGGATTCTCCCTCCAGCCTCGAGAAAGGAATGCAGCCCTGCTGACATCTTGACTTTAGCCCGGTGAGACCCATTTTGGACTTTTGACCTCCAGAACTGTAAGATAATAAACTTGTGTTGTTTTAAGCACTACATTTGTGATAATTTGTTGAAGCAGAAATAGGAAAATACAATATCCAAGTGGAGATATCTGGTAGGCAGATGGATATGCAATTCTGGATTTTGGGTGGTGGTCCAGGCTAGAGATATAAACTTGGGAGTTATCCGTGTATTCTTAAAACCAGGAGACTGAGTGAGATCACCAGGGGAGTCAGTATAGAGAGAAGAGAAGAGAAGAGAAGAAAGAGTCTGAGGACTGAGTTCTGGGGGACTTTGACATTAAGAGATCAGGAAGATGAGAAGGAAGTGGGGTGGGAAGACGGCCAGGAGGATGTGCTGCCTGGAAGCCAAGTAAAGGGAGTGTTTCAAGGAGAAGGGAATGATGACACATGTCAAATGCTGCTGATGGGTCAGGAAAGATGAGAATTGGGAATGGATTGTGAATTTAGCAATGTAAAAGTTATTGGTGAACTTGGCAAGAGCACTTTTCACAGAGTAATGAGGGCTAAAGCCGTTCGGAGTGAGTTTTAGTAAAAATGGGAAAAATGAAATTGCAGAGAGTTGATTTAGACACCTTTTAAAAAGAGTTTTACTATAAAGTGAGCAGAGGGATAGGGCGGTGGCTGGAGATGAACATGGGCTTTTGTGGGACAAAAGAGAAATAGCAGCATATGTGTGTGCTGATGAGAATGATCCACCAGAGAGGTTAGGTAACTTGCTCATGGTCACATGACAATGTGAGGCAGAGATGAGCTGTCCCCTTGTCCAGACAGGCTCACCCCCAGAAGAGGAGCCACTTAGCCAACTCGTGAGAGAGCCCAGACAAGACCAGCAGAACCCCTCAGCTAAGCTCAACTCAAACTGCTGACCCAGAGAATTGTGAGCTGAATTGATGGCTGTTGTGTTAAGCTATTAAGTTTATGGGTGGCAGTTATGCAAAAATAGGCCACTGATAACTGGGTCAAATTAGTTACATGTGTTTGGGTTACAAGTGGCCACATAAGTTCAGGATCATAACTGACTAATGTGTGATGCAAGAGGCATTACTGGTTTCATTGTCATGAGGTTGTAAGAGATCTTTTGCTGTCAAAGTTCTTCTCAGGTATAATAATGTATATTTTATGCTAAACTTCTAATTTTCTTTTTCACTAGAAAAAAGAAATGTAATCACTTTTAATGGCTTATTTTTGACATAAAATTGTACATCTTTCTCTGAATAGGTGGCAAAATAAGAACAAATAACCCTATCACTGTTTTCTGAATGCTGGTCTGGACAACACTCAGGGACTGCTTTCCCTTGCCCTAATAGTACACTGTAATTTAAATATTTTACAGTGTGTCTTCATTTCTTTTGTAAAACATAAGAAAATAGTTTGCGCTCAAATATTTTTTATTTGAAAACATCATTTTCCAAAGCCTTAATTGACCTCAGTTCTGACCGACAAGTAATTGTGCAAAGTCACTGTTAGGATATTATGACTTTGGTACAAGAAGAATTGTGATGGCCATAAATTCATCAGCTTTTGGCTGTAACTGTTAAACATCTAGAAATAGAACCTAGGAATAAATTTCTTCTGGGTAAATCCATTTCTTTTCTCAAAGAATACTGATCTAGGAGACCAAGGGGATTATGGAGTTAGGAGCAAATAATCCTTCACAGCATCTTATACCTTAGTAAGTCGCTAAGCATTCGTTTCTCTCTTTTCTCTTTCATCTTTCCTGTAGGGTAAGGACATAGAAGTTTGCCTCCGGGTCGCTGTACTTATAGCCTTCCTTCTCTTTCCTCCCATATAGTTCTGAAAATCCCATAATCAGAGGAATCAGGAAGCACTATACACTTAATGATATTTTCTTTGTGTAACTAGTAATTTCTAGTTTTACTATAAATTATATTATTGACCAGCCTGCATCACCAGTCCTTGTGCACCTTTGACGTAAGAAAGATGTAGCTTACTATTTGAGGCCATCTCAAACTAGGTGTAAGATGTGTACATGGTTTCCTATAGGCATGGGACAGCAATTTGCAAGTTTAAATCTAAGAAATGTGTTTGCCCAAACACGATGTGTCGATAACCATTCCTATCCACAGAGGTTTTTGAGCCTTTTTGTGCTATATTATTACATGATGACTTTTCTCTGGCATATAAGGAAGCTTTAAGACAGAACAACTTTGTTCTTGATTCTGTAAGGAGAAATAGGTGCTATTTGAGGAGAGGCTTTAATTAGAATGAGGGTAGCTATTCTGAACTGAACATCCACAACAGAGTCCAGGCTGTGTTAATGGATAGCTCTTCCCCAGTTGATCGGCAGGTATTACGTGCTTTCTCCTATTAAGCATTTCCTTATCTATGTAATAGAGGATCAACCTGAACTTCTATATAAATAATAGTTGCGTTGACTACTTCTATGCCAGGAACTGTGCTAAGAGCTTTGTGTACATTACTTCCTAAGGTAGGAAATGAAGTACCCAATGCACTTGAACTACACATATTTTAATTTTAAAAAATTCTTAGGCATAAAAACCATATTCAAAGTTGTTCAAAGGTCATTTTGTCACAAAGTAAAGAGCAAATGTATGAATTAAGGAAGTATTGAAAGAGAAACAAGCACTATAAATGTGTTCCTATTAAAACAATAGAAACTATTGACTAATAAGAAGATCGAGTAAGAAAGTATGGCAGGGATGATTAATGCAGTTTTTATAGTCATGGAAGAAGGGAATTTTGCAAAAGACAAGATACTGTCTTGAAACAACAGAGATGGAGATGATAATGAGACCACTACAATACTCAATGATGTAGATTTTTTTTTTTTAGTTGTGGCTTACTGAGTTTTAAAACCAGGTGGCTAAGCAAATGCTGGCACGAACTTGTGTCTTTTCTTGTCTAATATATCTTACCAAACAAATTGTATAATTTCCAGGAATGGTGAAATTGACACTGGTCATGTTCCCAGAAGGGGAGAGGATTTGG
Source organism: Propithecus coquereli (assembly GCF_000956105.1). Taxonomy (NCBI): domain Eukaryota; kingdom Metazoa; phylum Chordata; class Mammalia; order Primates; family Indriidae; genus Propithecus; species Propithecus coquereli. The sequence continues at coordinate 2,002,334 of NW_012148419.1, forward strand.
ATGGAAAAGTATAATAGTTATTTATTGCTATATGACAACCCTAACATTTGGCCAATTAAAAAACAAAAATGTATTATCCTCAATAGTTTCTGAGGGTCAGGAACCCAGAAGCAGCTTAGCCAGGTGGTTGTGACTCATGAGGAAGCAATCAAGCTGCCAGCTAGGGTTGCAGGTTTCTGAAAGCTTAACTGAGGCTGAAGAATCCACTAGAATCCACAGAGACATTCACGTGGGTATGGCAGAAGGCTTCAATACCTCACTTTTCATTTTCATAACCTAATCTAGGAAGTGATGTGTAGTCACTTCTGTTGTGTAGCTACTGGTCAAACAGACCAACGCTAGCATGAATATCAGGAAGTGGAATCATTGGAGGCCATCTTGGAGCTCGCTACCATAGGAAGTTTGCTTTGTTCATAGTTTATTCCTTTACAAAAAGTCATTTAGCCCAGCCAGTTAATGAGTCAGCATCTGCTTATACACCTACATCCTTCTGGGTTATACACATAATCATCACAGGAACTTGGAGCTAGGAGAGGCTGTAGAGGTGATCTTCTAACCCAACCCTTCATTTTCTTCTAAGATTCATCAGGATAGAGTAAGGGAAATAAAGCCCAGAATGTATAAATGACTTGTTCAAAACCACCTCCCTCTCCCACCAAGAGCTGATTCAGAATTTTATTCCAGACCTGTCAGTAGCTTTTTATAGAACATTCTAATCCATAATCTTTTTGTTTATGGTTATTTTAATGATAAATCAAGAGAACCCAAATATTGAGTTAAATTTAATTTTTATAGGTCAGTATTCATTCAAGTCAGTGTTCTCTTTTTTTATTGCTAATAAAAATATGTGTTGGATGTTATTTTGTGCCACATGCATGTTAGACACTGGTTATACTATTTCACATAAGAGAAAGAATCCTTTTCCTTATGAATCCTACAGTCTATTGGAGGGAAAAGATATATTTATCAAGCGTTCAAACAGGTACAGTATGGGACACAAACATGAGGAAAATATTCTTGCTCTAAAGGAGCTTAAAATTAGTATAATTGATTTTAGAATTAAGCAGGTAATTGGCATAATTCACCTTTTCATATGACTGGCCTCATGGCATGGGTAAGGAGCTAAAAGGCTCTGGGGCCATATTGGTGGCAGCTGGATTTGTTGCTGGCAGTCAAGCTGGATCCATGCTACTTTAATGTGCCTACATTTTTAATGTTTCTGTGATATAGATTTGTTATATTATATACTTAGAGTATATGCATGGAAGTGAAAATGGGTAAACAGAGTGAATGCAGTTAAAAAACTCTAATTCTGTGCTTCCTTGGAGTGCTTAAGGAATGCTAAATGACTATAATTGTCCCAATGACCAGCAGCTTATAGTAGCATCACATCTCATTAGGAAATTGGTTTTTAAAATAGAATTGGCATCAGGATCAAGATCAGTATGACACCATGATGGCGTGTGGGTTCATCCCAAGGACAGGGGATGGCACGAGTTCTCCTTCCATCTTTATTGTTATTGTAGTTTCATCAGTCAAATGTTTATATCCAGGAACTAAAACCATGAATTTTTAGAGGGAGCTGACTGTGAGATAAACTGCTTCTAGACAATGTCCCCTTGAGAAAGATTTTGGGTGGAAAAGTTCTTTTTGGATGAATTCTGTAAATCTTATCCGGTCTACTGATGAAGCTCCTATGACTTTTCTCTCTGATGGTTCTGTAAATACTGGCTTCTAACTACCTGTGATTTGGGTTTGTGTTGTACATAGATCACATACTGTGTTTGTTCATCTGCACCAGCGCTGGCTTTCCCAGTGAGAGCCAATTGGAGGAAGAGATGGAGCCAGAGATAAACATTCTGGTCCAATTTTTAAAGCACAGTACACAACAGAGCATCACACACAGGAAGACACATAATTAACACTCTTTGATAAAAGCAAAAACTGGTGCTAGCAGAGTTCCCAGGCTCAGCTTAGTTTGGGCTTTTATTTTCTTTTCCTAGATAATGCTGAATTTAAGCCTTCACTTTAAAAAGTTCTTTAGCACTATAAAGTAGTTCAAAGGCAAAAATTAGATATGATGGACACAAAGGATCTGAGTAGATTATGGTGACAAGGGCATTTGAATTAGATATTTATTTATTGATTCAATCAACAAATATTTATTGAGAATGTACACATACTAGTGAAGAAAGCTAACAAAAAGTCCTACCATTTTGGAGCTTGCCTTCTATTAAGTAATATATGTGGTATGTCAGATAGTGCTTAGTGCTGCAGAAAAAAATAAAGCAGGGAGGAAGTGAGGAAGAGAGGTGGGTGGGGTGCAATTTTAATAGGAGGGTTAGGGAAGGCCTCGCTGAGAAGGGGACACTTGAGCATATACATGGTGGAGCTGAGGAAGGGAGTCCTGTGGATATGGAGAAGAGCGTTCGGGCAAAGGGAACAACTGGACAAAGGTCCTGAAATGGGACCAGCAAGCAGGCCAGTGTGGCTGGAAAGGAGGCGAGTTTAAATCTACTATAGCCCTGCTTTGTAAGCCACCTAACCTCCTTGAGCCTCAGTTCCCCCTCTGAAAAAGTAGAGATGAGAAGGCCTAGACAGCTTGAAGGACTATTGTGAAAATCAAATGACACAGTAAAGGTAAAGAATCTAGCGTCCAGAGTAGAGCATTCATTAAAATGTAAAGGATGTCCCATAGCACTGATACTGCCTGTGTTTCTTCTTCCCAGAAAATGAAGAAAATAACACCTACACTGCAGTTTTCTCATGAGGAGCTAATGTAATAATACGTGTAAAGTACTTAGCCCAGAGGCTGACACATGGTGGACTCACAACTAATGGCAGTTCTCATAACCATCAGATGCTTCAATAAAGCATTCATTAGTGCAGAATAGATAAAAGTGGAAGGGTAACTCCAAGTCAGTAATCAATAGGGCTAGATAGAAAACCAGAGCTAGGATCAGAGCCCAAGGGAACCAGGAAATATAAGAACAATGGATTCGACAATCAGAGAGAGGGGAGAATGAATTCCATCAAGGTTTTTCTCAAGCCCAGGACAAGCCTGTGGGTAATCTGATTTATTTGGAGGGGTTAGAGTGGGACAGACAGCAGAGTTGGGGTAAAAATTGGTGAACTTGAAGTTTCAATATGAGGAAGTAAATATACCTAATAGGTATCACAGAGCTGACCAAGTAGAATCATTATAGTGAGCTTGGCCACAGATGGATATAACATGCTAGAATGCGGGGAAGAGAGATTAATGCTGTACATCAAGAAGATATCCACATAAGTGGAAACCCGTAACTGTTAGGTGGGAGTACAGTGGAGAACATTTGGAGAAGGGTAAAAGTAGAGAGAAAGCAAAAATGACATAGTTGTGGGAGGATACCAAAGACAGTTCCATCAAAAATAGGAAATAGAAGTTGTATTTCTGAATCAGACAACAAATACTGTCCAAGCTATCCAGAAAATTTCTAGATCCCAGGTTCAATTAAAAGCAATGCATCAGATGAATCCTTGAAAGTCAGAGTATCATGGTGGTTAACTTACTGGACCATGATGGTTTACAGTTCTAGTTTCAGATATGTTGTTTGACCTTGGTTAAATTAACCTCTATAAGCCTTGATTTCTTAGTAACTAAAATGAGGATGATAAATGAAGTTCTTGTGAGGAGAATATATGAAATGATTAAACATTCTTCTAGAATGTCATCTTCCACTTAATATAGAAGTGACAAGGGGAGTTGTTATTTTGGACTTAATTTGATTAAAAAAGAAGAGCCTGTGAACCAAGTTGGGAACTTCAAAAGAAAGAGGAAAAAGAACAAAGAGATCAAACACGGGTAGAGAGCTGGATAAGAAGTGGGGCATAGAAGGTGTGAGCCTTGGATCAGAATGTTCCATTCCATTCCCCCAAAGCACAACTTGACAAGAACATTGTTTTTCTTCTTTCAACCAGACCACCCAGACTGCCACACTTCTTACACCTCTTTGAAACATTTCCTTTCCTTTCATCTTCTGGGTTGACATTTTTGTGCAAACGTTAATTATTTTTCCCTCTAAGTGGTTCTGAAAGTGCTGAAAGTCAGTCTGGAGAGCTCACGCTCTCTCTTTTATTTCACTCCTGCACTCATCTCTCCTGTTCTTCCCCGTTTCTCTTCTCTTCTCTCTTCCCTTCTTTTCCTCATCCAGACTCATCCTAAACTCAAATTCCAAACACATGGGTTGAAAGAGGGCTGAGAGAGCTCCTGAGTGGTGGGCAAGCTGAGAATCAAGGGGGTTGAAGGTTCAGGTGGCAGCCATTGAACCTCTCTGTTACCCACACTGCCACCACCTGGGGAAACTTAGTGTCTGTCCCTGCCTTTATCCCTGATGAAGGATCCTGGTTGTGTTGAGGGCAGCAATGTGCCCAGTCCCAGGTAATGAATCACGATTGGGCACAACAAATCATTACAAAACTGCTCCTTTCCGCAGCCTCCCTTGTTGCCTAGATGGGATGGTAGACATCATGCATGCCCATCATGACTTGACTTTCCTGGGCATAGTTTTCTTGGAGTTAGATGTGGCTAGGTGACTTGCTTTGGCTAATGATACATGAGTAGAAATTTCGCCTGTCACTTCTGGATGGAAGTATGTAAGAGTTGGTGCATAATACTCCACGCTCTCTTTTCCTGCCACCATGATCCAAGCAAAATAACCTTGGCCTTACCCCATGGCTTGAGTTATTAATTGCTGTATTACACACCACCCAAAAACTTAGTGGCTTAAAACAGCCACTATCTCATACTTCCGTGGGTTGATGAGACTCAGCTAGGAGGTCTTCCGTTGGTCTCTCTTGGGTCTTTCATGCAGGTTCAATCAGATTGTGGTCTTAGTTTGTTTGTGCTGCTATAATAAAATACCTGAGACTATGTAATTTATAAAGAACAGAAATTTATTTTCTCACAGTTCTGGAGGCTAGGAAGTCCAAAAGGAAGGTGCCAGCAGGTTTGGAGTCTGGTGAGAGTCTAGTCTCTGCTTCCAAGATGGTGCCTTGTTGCTGCATCTGCCTGAGGAGAGGAATAACATGTCCTCACATGGCAGAAGGTGAAAGGGCAAGAGAACCTAATGCTGCATGAAACCTATTTTGTAAGGGCCTTAATCCCATTCATGAGCAGAGAAGCCCACATGACCTAATCACCTCTTAAAGGCTTCACCTCTTAATACCATCACATTGGCCGTTAGGGTTTTTTTTTTTTTTTTCTTTTTTGAGACAGAGTCTCACTCTGTCACCCTGGGTAGAGTACAGTGGCGTCATCATAGCTCACAGCAACCTCAAACTCCTGGGCTCAAGCAGTCTTCCTGCCTCAGCCTCCCAAGTAGCTTGGACTACAGGTATAACGCCCAGCTAATTTTTCTATTTTTCAGTAGAGATGGCCTCACTCTTGCTCAGGCTGGTCTTGAACTCCTGAGCTCAAGCAATCCTCCCACCTCAGCCACCCAGAGTACTAGAATTACAAGCATGAGCCACCAGGCCTGGTGTTGCCATTAGGTTTTAACATCTGAAATTTGGAGAGGATATATTCAAACCATAGAAGGCTAAAATAACCAATGGTCCCTCACATGTTTGGCACCTTGGCAGGGATGGCTGGAAAGCTGTGCTTGTCTAGGTATTTCTTTTCTCTATGTCATCTATAGGATACAAAAAATAATTTTCTATCTTTCATAGTTTATTTGGAACAGATCCCTGTGACAAAAGACACGTTAACAAGAGGAAAACTAACATAAGTTTATTATGTATTATGCATATATTTCATATATACATGGGAGATACCCAAGGAATAAATAAATCTCAAAATGGTGGCTTTGAGTCCAGGCTTAAATACCAACTACAAATAAAACAAAAAAGAAAGGTGATGGTGGGGGGGGGCAGTAGTGTAGAGATGCCCAGGGAAAGTATTGTAAACAAGGGTAAGGTTTGTTACGCAGATTTAAGTTGGCGTTTTCTCCGTTGAGTTTCTAGTGATTTAGTCATCCTTCCCTTTGTGGTCCAGAGAAGGAGACACTCTTACAAATGGAGCTTTCCTTCATAGATGTAAATTTTTCTTACAGTAGGGTACTTCTGTGCTTATTTTCAGAACTTCTCCTGTGTCTACAGTTTCTCAAAATAATCAGCTCAAAATAATGCCAAAGAGACATATTTTGGGGTGTCTTATTCTGGTCATCCACAGTCATATTTTGGGATAGTATATCCTGAATCTCATCACATCTCAGGGCCTCGCACTCTTCACCTGGCCTCATTATTTGGTTTTTCCATGTGTTCTCTCTAGCATTATAGCCACTTGGTGACACAGGGTTCCAAAAAGCAGAAGGTGTCAGATTTCCCAGGGCTTAGTCCAGGATCGGCACAGCATGATACCACCATGTTGTCTTGGTCAGGGCAGTCACAGGGCCAGATCAGATTCAAGATTGTGGGACATAAATACCACTTCTCAATATGGGGAGTGACAAAGAATTTGTGGCCATTTTAGATCTACCACACTCACATTTAACATCAGAAAATTTTATTCCCTTCTTATAGACCTGGAAGTACCTAGATCTGGATTAGTGGTGGGGAAGATACCTGTCCTAGTTGTGGCCTGTCAGCTCTTATCCCAAACTACTTCTACTAGATTCTTCTCAATTGCTTCTGGTCATTTTATTACCAAATCCCCCTTTCTAACTCATCTCCAAACAGAACCATAGCTGTACCTTCATGCTCCCAGGTAGTGCTGTTATGAGGGAGACCATGGGGAGTGAGCAAAGGGGAGTCAGACTTTAGACACCCCCATTCCTACAGTCCAGCCTTCATTCCCACAGGGATGGCCCTACTGGTTGCCATCCTCTCCCTCAGACCCATTCTCCCACCATGTTGTTGGGATTTCCCTGTTAAAAAAATTAATTGGGAGGCCATTAGGCTCAGATGGCTCCAGTGCCCTAGGTTCCTACTAAGCAGACCAAAGCCTAACTCAGTGTAAATAGTAAAATGAAACGTAACCTTAACTAATCAGAAATTACCAATTAACCTCTAACTAGGGACTTTAAGGCTGTTGTTCCACTTTAATCAAACATTTCCTTTGTCTTGCTTCTGTGTTCATCTTAAAAGTCTTCCCGCCCCTACCACACCTGCCCCCCATCCCCCTTTAGTGGAGCCCAAACCACTTGCAATTTGGTGCTGCCCAATTCATGAATTGCTGTTTTCTCTAATCAATGCTTTATCATTGTAATGTACCCAAGTTAATCTTTTAACAGCTCTCATTCTCCAGGATTCCATTTCTCATTTTCTCTCTAACACAAGTTCCACATTTGATATCTGTCCAGATGAGGCCAGAAGTCATTTTACATTAGAAAAATCTCACCCCATGGGAGACATTCTGACTTTATCATGCTGAACCTTGCCCTCCACTCTCAGTGTACAATACTGGCCTCAGGCCTTGCCTTTCGCACCTAAAGGCCCATTAATGAGTAAAATGGAAATAACAAGGATTGATTTTGTGCTTTTTCTTATTAGTATAATAACTTCCACTTTTATCTTTTATCCTTTTTATACATTGCCTCTCCCCTTTTCTGCCAGAGGTATCTGCTTGCCTTTGGGAGGATTAGGATTGTGGCAATAGGAAATGCAAAGAGGAAGGAGCAGTTAGTATCCAGCTTTTGACGTCCAGAGCTGTTGGAAACTAAATAATGGTCTTAAAAGCTACATGTCTTTGTACATTTGAGCTTTAGCTTATGTTCAATTTGGAACTCCTTTGTTCATATATTTTTCAAAAAATGAACAGGTTTCCTACAGAGAGGAATTCTATAGCTTCCCAGGATGCAGGAACAGCTGCAATTAATTTTTAAAGCAAAATTTAAAAAAAAAATACAATGTCCTTTAAACTACCCCTTTCTCTGCTGCTTTATTTAGAAGAACCCAGAACTGATAAAACACAAAACTCAGACAGATCACTAAGCAATTTCTAGCACCTACTCTCTGAACAATGTGACTCCCAGTGGCTCCAGTCACCTTTCTGTGTGGCTTGCTGCTTGTCTGAAAGAGGTGTCAGAAGCTCTCACTGACCACACTATGCAGAGTGGCCTGGGGGTGTCAGGAGCCATATCCCAGCTACCCCTGCTCTGTGATCTTTTCCAGGTTCCCATCTGTCTCAGGGCCAGGTAACTGTCTTGTTGAATTACAAAAACTAAAATTTCTCTTTCTCTTAGTTCAACAAAGATAAAATTAAAATTTTTCAAGAGGTATATTCGGTGAAGAACTAAAAAATAATAATAATAAAAAAACCCACCAAAAGTATAAAAACCAAGAATTTTTTGGAATTCAGATTTATTATAGTAAATGAAGGGGGAAAAGTGTCTAGGCAAAGGTGGCCTCAGATGCCTAACTTTCATGGCATTCAGCCACAGTTTTGTTTTTTTTTCTTTCCCCTTCTTTATCCTGCCAGGGGACTTGTGTCCCAGATTCAGAAATATCTCTTCTTCCTTTAAGAAGTGATTTTCAACTGGAGGGCATCTTTGCCCCATTGGGGGCATTTGGCAACGTCTGGAGACACTTTAGGTTGTCACGACTTAGGGAGAGTGGTGCTACGCACATCTAGTAGGTAGAGGTCAAGGGTGCAGCTAAACCTCCTGCAGTGCACAGGAAGGACAGACACAACAAAGAATCATCCTGCCCAAAATGTCGGTTGTGCGGAGGTTGAGAAATCTTGCTTTAAGGAGAGGCATGTGGAATAACCTCATTTCAAGAATCATATCCAATATGGGCCGGGCGCAGTGGCTCATGCCTGTAATCCTAGCTCTCTGGGAGGCCGAGGCAGGTGGATTGTTTGAGCTCAGGAGTTCGAAACCAGCCTGAGCAAGAGC
>NW_012148419.1:2011566-2031852 GCF_000956105.1 Propithecus coquereli
TCCAGCAATGAGCAAGACAGACAGTCTCTGCCCTTATAGAGCTCTGAACAAGGGCCAAAGAAAGTCATTAAACATACAATTATACAAATGCATTATTTAATTATAATTGTGATAAATGCCATAAACAAAAAATATGAGTTGATATAAGAATGTATTATGAAGGGAAAACTAGCTCCCCCAATGTCAATAGAACTTTGTAGTTCCCCAAAATTAAAAATCCAGTGGAAGAAAATCCTTAATGTTCTATTCTCTTGACCATTCATCATGCGGTTTTCAATGACACAGCCTCTTTAGTCTTCCTTAGCTTTCCAAAGGAGTACTGCAACGACGCTCCTTGTTTTCACAACGTCCATTTGAATCTCTTTTCAAATGTAGGAGCCAATTGAAATCTGTTACTGCTGATCTCAAGCCCTCCCTTCCCTGTGGATACCAAAATGACTCTGGGAAGTGACAGGGCTGGGGGTGTCCCAAGGGTTAAGAGCAAAGTGCAATAGTACCCAACTTCCAGCTGATGGTCCAATTCCCTTTCCTGCGGTAAGATCTTCAGTATGCAACCAGACCTATACTTCAAATTTTGAACCTGTGGTCTTTTCCCAGGAGTGTTGATCAGGGAAGTCTTTCCCAGGGAGTAATATTTAAGCTGAGATCTGAAGAATGAATTAGGCAAAGTTGAAGGGGGTAGAGGCAAGAATGAGAATGTCTAAGGATGAGAGGAAGGTCTACTAAACATATGGTGGCATATCAAAATAATCCTTAGCACAGAAAAAGTACTCACTGTGGTCCTTTGCTTCCTTGTTGTCAAGGGCGAAATTCATTTCTTCAGAGAGACCAAGACCTTACTTTTATACTTGGTCTTAGACTGTAACCCTACTTAGGGGGAAGTGGATAGTGACAGAATTTGTTTTACAGTGAGTTACCGAACCCCAAGCCCCAACCAGCCATCCTGCAAATTTATGACAGCACACAAATGCATGCAAACACAGAGCAGTGGGCATTCTCTACTGAGAATGAACAACACTATGCAGCAAATGTTTATGGAGACCTGACCAAGTGCCATGCAGAGGGTGGCTTTCATTTTCTTTTTGAGGTCAAAGATTCCAGGAAGAATCTGATAAAGGCTATGGAATTCTCCCCTGAAAAAGGCACAAACACACATCTACTCAAACTTTTGCATACAGCTTACTGAGGTTTCAGGTTAACACAGATATAACTGCTGTCAAGATATAACAATGCAGAAAGAAGAAGACAAGCAGGCTCCCGGTAGGAGGCATCATGTCCTACTTTGGACATAATGAATTTGAGGTGCATGTGGCAGGATATTCAAGTAGAGATGTCCAAGAAGCAGTTTAAATTGCTTCCTGGTTTTGTGTAATGTTGTAAGTATGTTTAAATCAAGAGGAAGTGGGTAGGTATGGATCAGTACAATGAGCCCTATACCTAGAATCCAGGGTCTCCTGTGTTCATATATTAAAATAACTTTTTTCTTAGAAAATTGTTCATCATGGAAAATTTCTCTGGGTTCCTGCTTATTTAAAATATGACCAACCTTTTGCATGCATTTTTTAGGTCCTTTTCATAATTACTCCCATACAGGAGCCTGATTAAGGAAAAGGCCAGCCATGTGATGTCTGGGGAGCCAGTCCATAAGGATGGGCTGAAACGTCGTATGTGGCTGAAAGAACTATTTGGTAAACTGAGCCAACTGTCTTCCCTTTGCTTCCTTACCCTGCTCAAGGGGCTTGCCAGACATCCCTCTGAGGAAGTTGTATCTGAGCTGCACTGATAGTTGTTGTCGTTAAGTATAAAGTTTGGAGACAATACTAGGTTCAAAAATGGCCCTCTAAAAGATAGCCACATCCTAATCCCTGGAACCTGAAAATGTTACCTATGTTACATTTTTTAAAAAGATCTTTGCAGATGTGGTTATATGAAGGATTTTGTGATGGGGAGATGAACCTGGATTATCCAGGTGGGCCCTGCAGGCTATCACATACATCCTTACAACAGGAAGGCAGAGGGAGATTTGGCACAAACGGAAGAGGGGAAGGCAGATAGGAGAGCAGGAGGTAATGTGACCATAGAGGCAGAAGTTGGAATAATGTGGCCACAAGTCAAGGAACAGCAGCAATCACCAGAGCTGGAAGAGCCAAGGACGGATTCCCCCCTGGGGCCTCGAGAGGGAGTGCAGCTCTGTGGACACCTTGATTTCAGCCCAGTGGGATTTCTTTTGGACTTTTGGCCTGCAGACTGTGAGGAAATAAGGAAATGCATTTCTGTTGTTTTAAATCACTAAGTTTGTGGTAATTTTTTATAGCAGCCACAGGCAATTAATATAGGGGCTAAACTAGACAACAGAAGACAGGACCAACTATCTCAGATTTTGGGTGAAGGGTTCTAGCTTCCTTTCCAATTCAACCCCAGATACTTCTTTCTGAATTCAAGTAAATCTTCTCTAACCTTGAGAGTTGTATTTGTAAAGCTCCACCATCCTATGCAGATGGAGTATCCGATTATGGTTGACTAGTGCAAAATCCTGTTTCCTTTGTCACCGTGCTTTGCATCTTTCCTCCTCAGCTGATGTTCCCTTGCCTCTGAATAATCATTGATTGTTTTGGAAGAATCTCTCTCTCTCTGTCTCTCTCTCCTCCCCGTTCCCATTGTTCTTGATCTTAAAATAAAAGTTACGTAAAATAAACAGCCTCTCTTTCTTCCCTCGTCATTCCCTGCACCGCGCAGCGAGGAGCTGTACGGCTGCTGCTCCCCGGCACTGGAGCCGCCCGCACACTCTGAAGCACACTCCCCTCAACTGACAGCTCAGCGCCACCCGACGCCAGTCACAAACGCTTCCACCACTAGTTCCGCAAATCCACTCTGAAAGTGGGTCCGCAGGATGTAAGAAGAAAAGCAAAATGCTATTTCGTGACTGGAATTTTTAAAAACCGAGAAATAGGAAATAAAGTAGGTCAGATGATTATTTTAAGATAACCAGTGGTGGCAATGGGAACTCAAAGCAAATCTATCTCAGAGAATTTGGGAAATCAGAACAAGTCATATGAAGACGTCCTAGTGCTTCAGGGAAAAATGGTCTAGAAAGGACTCCAGGAGGACTGCCAAGAGATGGGCCACCAGTATCTCGGGTGAGAACACTACAGTGCAGGGATGGGACATAGTCAGAAATATACGTTTGGTCTCTGCCCCCAGTTCCTGACACAGACCTCCTAAAATCCTTTATTTCCTCAGTAATAGAGGTTCCAGGAGCATCTTTTGTTCTAACATTTGGTCTCTGCCCATGGTTGCTGACATAGAGCTCCTAAATCCCTTGGAATTTCCTGAGTGACAGGAGCATCTAATGAAGCAACTCTTGGTGAACTCCTGATTAGCTTCAGCATGGAGACTGGTCACCAGAAGGACCAAGTTATGCTTAAAAGGTTGGAACTTCCAGCCCCAGACCCCATCCTCCAGGCAGCAGAAAGGGGCTGGAGACTGAATTAATAATCCATCATCCCTGTGTGATGAGCCACCATAAAAACTCCTAAAAGATGGTGTTCAGAGAGTTTCTGGGTTGGTGAACACATCCACGTGCCAGGAGGGCAGCATACCCTACATCCACAAGGACAGAAGTTTCTGTACTGGGCACCCTTCTAGCCCTCATTCTATGTACCTATTCACTTGCCTATTCAACTGTGTCTTTATTATATTCTCTATAATAAACCAATAAACATAAGTAAATGTTTCCCTGAGTTCTGCAAACCATTATAACAAATTATCAAATCAGAGGATGGGATGTGGGAATGTCAGAAGTTCCAGTAACAACCTGGGACTTGCAACCAGCATCTGAAGGGGGGGCCGTCGTGTGGGGCTGAGCCCTTACCTGTGGGGTCTGCACCAACTCTGGGTAGTTAGTCTCATAACTGGATTGTAGTCTACCCAGTCAGTGTCTGGAGAGTTGGAGAATTGGTTAGTGTGGGAAAAACGGTCACACATTTGATGTCAGAACTGCTGAGAGTGCAGAAGCAAGATTTTTTCATTTAAGAGGTCAGCAAACTATGGCCCACCACCTGTCTTTGTAAATAAAGTTTTATTGGACAAACAGCCATGCCCATCATTTACATATTTTGTATGGCTACTTTCGCACTACAATGGCAGAACTGAGTAGTTGTGACAGAGACGTATGGCACACAAAGCTGAAAATATTTACTATTTGGCCCTTTACAGAAAAAACATGCCTATCTCTATTATAATGAAACTGCAACAGTAACATTGGGTGTAGAAAGTGAACCGCAGCAATGGGAACACAGTGAAGATTACCTAGGGTCCTAGTTTCCTAGGGCTGCTGTAACAAATTACCACAAACTCAGTGGCTTAAAGCAACAGAACTTTATTCTCTCATACTTCAGAAGGCCAGAGTCCAAAATCAAGGTGTCAGCAGGGTTGTTTCCCTCAGGAGGGTCTGAGGGAGAATCAGTTCCATGCCTTTCTCCTAGCTTCTCGTGGCTGCCAACGATCATTGCAAGTCCTTGGTTTGTAGCCGCATCAGCCCAATCTCAGTCTTCACTTGTCTTCTGCCCTGTGTCTCCCTATGTCTTCCCCATTGCTATCTCCTATAAGGACCCACCACTGAATTTAAGGCCTACTCTAAATCCAGAATGATCTCATCTTGAGATGCATAATTTAACTATACCTGCAAAGACCCTTTTTTCAGATAAGGTCACATTCATTGCTATCAGGGGTTAGGACTTGGACATATCTTTTGGGGGAATGCAGTTCAACTTACTGTGCTAAGAAAAAAATATTAGCCACCTTGGGGAAAAAGGAGGCAGTTTGATGGGCTTAGAGATTGTTGTAAATGTTACCCACCCACTCACTGTTAAATGTGGCCCTAGAAGACAGTGATTACATATAGTATTTACATTTTAGGAAATATATTGAATTCACAGATAATCTTTAATTTTACTCTTATACTTTGTTTTTTTCCTTTTTTTCTCCTTATTTGACTTTGTCTCATTTATAATTTGATGGTCTACATGTAGAAAATGCAGCAGATTTAGGCTATTGTAGACTTAAAAGTAGCAAAATGAACAAAATACCAGCGGTAAGAAGAAGAGAAGCTCAGGGCCAGGAAACTGGCTCCTGCGAGCTTCACTGGTGACTAAGAGGAGAGAAACATTGCATTGTGGGGCTGCCAGCAGCGCAGAGTGAATCCAGTGAAATCCTTTCGAGTCTGCATAAATCTCTTTTGTCAGAACAGCTCTTGTTTTATTTTTTCATCTGTGACTTGAGAACAAGGAGGTGTTGCTGCACTCTGCGTGGCTCATCCTGTCCTTTGTTTCATTCTCAGTAATAGATTCCAGAATAACATTGAGCAGCTGAAACTCAGGGCGGAAGAGAACTCAGCTCATATTTCCGCTAGGATTCCTGCTTTCTCCCTCTCCCCCCTTAAAATAGGTAGCACTGTGACCAGAATTCACAAGCAATGGAGGAAAGAACCCACAGTCAAGTTCACACTCTTTTGGAGAAATGTCTAAGTAGAAGTGACAGTTTCCTTGTAGGGATTGTCCTTGATTGGCACTAAAACCAAGCTAGAGGGAAGGAGGGAGAGAGTCAGGGAAATCAGAACTCTTCTCCCAAAAATGGGAAATGACATTACCTTGAGGATGTGTCAGTGGAGCCCCAGGGCATGAGAGAGGAGAGGCAGCCAAGTGGGTGGCCAATTAGGAATTCCCTGTGTTAATTTCTTTCTTCTTGAAATGCCTAGAGTAGGTTTTGTTTCCCTGAGTGAATCTTGTCTGTTAACTCCAGGATCTGGGATAAATCAAGGCTCCAAGATCTCTTGTAATTTTTAGACATTTTCTAAGGATTCACACCCATAGCACACTGATTTCTACATTGTTCCCTCATTCATGACAAGGTTTCTTGCATTCATTAAATGTGACTTGCATTTCCTAGGCTGCCCAAGGTTCATAACAATGATTTAAAAACAAAACAAAACAAAACGCTTCTCTAAATGTAAACACCTATTTTGTTGAAAGTGTTGTCCCTCTCCAAATTTTTAAATAAAATTTTAGTGTATCGCAATTCACAGGCTATAGCACAGGCTTGGGAATCAAAGAAACCTGTATTTCCATCGCAGTACCACCATTTGCTAGCTCAGTAACTAGTTGACTTGTCTAAGCCTCCTTTTCCTCATATATAAAGTGGGAATAAAAACATACCTACTGTGCAGAAGAGTTAGCATAGTAGGCCCAAGACTACTATTCTCAGAAAGACCTAATGGCAGAGTGGGCCCTTGGCTGGTGCCTGGGAACTTAGATTTGAGGAAGTTCCCACCATTGCCTAAATGATAAGAGAGGTTTACTATGCCTAACCTGTAACACAATGTGGTTTATGGTGAACACCTGCTTTCCCTCTGGGAGTCTGGAATTTTGGTACATCCTAGGCAGAGAGTGCCTACATGTCCAGCCACCAGTAAAACCCTGGGCACTGAGCCCCTATGAGCATCCCTGATGGACATTTCTTATGTTTTTATCACAAAAAGTATCTGGAAGAAGGATTAAGCACATCCTGTGTGACTTAGGAGTCTTGGAACCTTGCATCTGGTTTCCTCCAGACTTTGTCCCCATGTGCCTTTTCTCTTTGCTGATTTTGCTATGTATTCCCTGTTGTAATAAATCTTAGCCTTGAGTTAAGACCATATCCCGAGTCCTGTGTGTCCTCCCAGTGAATCACTGAAATGCGGGGGGAGGAGGAGTTGGTTTGAGGACTCCCAACACCCCTATTTGGTAAGGTTGTTGTAAGAATTAAATGAAATAATGTAATTTTAAGGTATCTCAGATGATTCCAAATGTGCCATCAAGGTTAAGATCTATCAATTTAAGTAGTCCCTGATCGAGCCTCACTTTAACCTCTGTTAGCATTGGTCCTTCCCCTGCACTAAAAGAAGAGCACATAGCAGATAGTATCATTGCAATTTGTGCCTGTGTTTCATTGTTTTTTAATCTTCAGTACCTGATGGTGCTCACTAATGAATGAATAAATGAACACACATATTTCCAGCCAGGGCCATAGAGAAAGGTTGTCACCATGTTAAAGATAGCAGGTTCATACAGAGCCTATAGAAAGATGATGTGACTCATTTAGTTACATTACACATCTCTGAGTCACCTGGCATTTTCCCAGTCAGAAAGTTTCCGAACCTGATGTTTCAGATTCTTATCCAATAGACATTTTTATCCTGGGAGCCGGGACTGAGGATGCAGCTGACAGAATCAGCACAGGGCTTCTCTTAGGGAAGCGGTGGGAAGTCACTGCTGCTCTGCGCTTATGTAACCATATGTTGTACAAGCATGACCCATGGAATGTGATCCAAACATTATTTTCGTCTCATTCCATCTCCTTAAACTCTATTCAGTGGGGACAAACTTTTCTTCTTCATGGAGAAAGTCTTGGGCCGCTCTCAGTGTTAATCACTTTTAGTTGTAAAACAATTCCATTTTAGAAACAATATATTCAGTCGCACGTAATGAAAAATCAAAATTTGAAGTCAGGGTTAAATCATCAGCCCTTCTGCAGCTCTGACCTGCTTCAAAAGCCTGCACAGGGAAGGAGTTTGTGGTCCTTCTACTCTCCTTTCTCCCACCTCACCTGTGCTACCTGTGATTTCTCTCTGGCTGGGCTCAAAGTAGAGAAGGAGGAAAATGAAGGGAATACGATACTGTTATTTGGCTGAACTTGGCAGTAGTTAAAGTGGGAATCCTTCAATGGGACCAAGAGATGGTAGCAGTTGATTCTTTTCTCATGGAGGACTTTTGTGGGTTCTTCAGAGGTTTCTTGTTGGGCCCTTTGCTCTTCAGTTCCCTTGACTTGGGATGATTGATCTCTACTTTGGGTGGTATACAGGAGGAAAAATGCCTCCTTCTATCCTTCTAGGTTCTATGGCTGGTCTAAGAATTAAATTGGCGTAAGACAGATTAACAGGAGAAAAACAATTTTAATTATGTATATACACATAGGAGTGTCACAAAAATATGAGATTGAGGAAGGGACAGATAATTGAAATGTATATATCATCATGAGCTCCATTAAGGAATAGGGGTTTAGGGCTTCTCGGGTGGGTACATGGAGACAAATTACAGGAAATGTGTGGTGAATAAAATTTGCCTTGCTATGCACATAAGAGTCCCTCAGGTGTCTGACAGTAGCTCTTTTTTTTTGGTACAGATAACTTTAGTGATGAAAATTTTCTTTATAAATGTAAAATTCCTTTAAATGGGAAATTTTATACTTTATTTTTGTCAGGTGAAGGGAAAGTAAAGAGCTTTCCCTATGTTGGCTGGTTCTCAATTACCTTTAGCTCGAAATAACCAATATACCAAAGTAGCATATTTTGGGGTGGCACATTCTGAATTCCTTCAATGGCCATCCATGACATCTGCACCCCAATGTACACTGCTCACCTTTTTTGGCTGAGGTCCCTGGACCCCTCCAGACAGCCTAATAGACCAAGAAGACCCCTGACAAAGTTCTCTCCTTTGACCAAACTTGAGTCAGGCTCCTTGCAGTCCCTTCTGGATAGATCCAATCTTGGGTGTTCCCTCTCTGTTTTTGTAGAATGCAGTTTGAGCAAGACTCCCACTAAGTTAGTTTAGTGAAAATCTCTCATGCTTGGTATCTGACCACCATTGATATCTTACCCTGGCCTGCCTTCAGCAAGAGTTCTCTTGAGTCAGTCTAGCAAGAATCTCCCTTACCCCTGATGTCTCTTCCTAGAAATTTTCCATTCACTGACTCCCATCCTGCTCCTCAGCTATAAATCCCCACTTGTCCTTGTCGGAGTTAAAGTTAAGCTCAATCTCTCCTCCCAACTGCAAGATGCCATTGCAGTGGTCCTATACCTATTGTTATGGCCCCCTTAAATACAGTCTTTCTTACCATCTTTACCAAGTGTCATGAATAACTTTTTCTCTAACACCCCACGTGGCTCCTCTTGGCCCACACTGGTCCTGGATCCCTTGCCTCCCCACCATGTGGGGTCAGGCCCATCTCCACAGCGGGACTCCCTGGCTCCACCATCCAGGCAGTTGCCTCTACCTCTCTAAGGTGAAAGTCAGACACCATTCACTGTCCACTTCACCTTCCTCAAGTCTGGGTGAGGGACTAGTCCATTTTGTCTCTTGATTATAGAGAGCACTTCAAAGCTCTCCATGTATTATAGTAGCCTTGAAGTCCCCATCTTCAAGATATATATCCCCACTGTCTAGTAGGTGCGCCTTCACTGTCTTAGGTCAGTCTCCCCAGAAGCAGAGCCTTAAGTGGGGATTCTCACTTAAGTGATTTATCAAAGTGTCCTCATTAGAAGAGGAGAGAGGAAAAGGATAAAGCTGGGGGGCAGAGGAGGAGACAACAAGCAAGAAAGTGACCCCAGCTGGAGCCTAGTGACAGTCTCTTCCCAGAGGGAACACTCTGCAGCCCACAGTGCATCACAAAGAGAGTCCCTCCTTGAGGTGAGGAGTGGAATTTATTTTCTCCTGCTGGTTGGGCCAAGGTTTGCTGGCCAAGGTTGTCTGGCAAAGGTCGATTCTCCAGAGAAGGGGGCAGCTGAGAATTGCTATGACACAAACCCCTCAGAAGCTGGTGGATGGGGAGGGGGTGCAGCCACTGGTCAAGGGACTCTGAAGGGGCATCAATAATATCCACTATACCCACCCACCCCACACTTCTCTCTAAAGATATTTTCTTCCCCAGTCTCATATTGATCTCTTAGAGCAGTTAAAGGATTGTGAATCAGATTCTTGAAGACATTGCCTCTTCAATGTACTAATTTGTGTGATGGGGGTGAGTGTCTGTCTCACACACTGTGATATCTGACGTCTATCATGGCACCCCCCACCTGAAACAGAGGCAGGAAGAGCTCCACTCTATCATCCTCTTACTCTGAGGAGTGTTCAGGTTTTTCTTTTATACCAATGACCATAGAGCTCAATGCTTTAATCCCACAGGACAGAGCCCAGAATGCTGAATGAACTCAACACTGTGTCTGGTGGTTTCCCTGGTAGTACTCATTCTCTTTCTCTCAGCAGACAGCACTTGATAAATAGCTGGGTAGAGGAAGGTGCATTCCATGAAATAGAACACAGCCAACTGGAACAAACACATGACTTCTCGTGAAAAAAAGCAAGCTCATCAGGTAAACTGGACTAACAAGTCACACAGAATGACTTTTAGAGTATCCGTAACCAAGCTGGGCTGGAACTGCTTCCTGGAAATCCTACTGAGGCATTCAGGAACTGTGTGGAGAACAGACAGGAGAGGCGAGACAGTGACTGGTAGGGCAGGACATTACCCACTTCCCACAGCACCCACTCCAGGGAAGTCCAAAGGGCTGCGGTTAATCGAGGGTGAGGAGTAACAGAGGGAGCTGACAGAATCACCTGGTTTCCCAAGCCCATTTCCTCTTTTTTCTTCCATGTTAAAACAACTTTTAAAATCATACTTAAGTTTGGGCACAGTGGCTCACGCCTATAATTCTAGCACTTTTGGAGGCCGAGGTGCAAGAATTGTTTGAGCTCAGGAGTTTGAGGTTGCTGTGAGCTATGATGACACCACTGCACTCTAGCCTGGACAATAGAGTGAGACTCTGTCAAGGAAAAAAAAACAAAACCATACTTAAAAGATAGGGAATAGTCCATGAGCTACACATTCCTGACCAAAGTTTTCTCTTCACTGAATCACAAGGGTGTTGGGACTGGAAGGGACCCTAGGCTTTATGCAGAAAGGCATTCTCCTTTCACAGATGAGGCTCTGTGGCACAGAGAAGTTGTTATTATTATGAAGCTCTTTCAGACTGGCTACTCCCAGGCCAAAGCTGACATGTACAGTCTTGGTTAAAACATGAATTAGTTGTAAATATTGAAAAACCAAGAGATATTTGTCTCTCTCTCTCTCTCCCTTTTCCCTCAACCCCTTTCTCTCTCTCTCTCTCTCTCTCTCTCTCTCTCTCTCTCTCTCTCTCTCTCTCTCTCACACACACACACACACACACACACACACACACACACCCCTGATTTTCTAGCTTCTTTTGGAAGACTGGAGACCTAGCAACAGGAGGCCGATAGTCTGGCACGGCAGTAACCATCCAGGACTGAATGGTGATGACAATCTAGTTTGCTGTGTCCCAGACCCAATCAGTTTGACTGATCTGTATTACCACCTGGTCCCTACAGGCAACTCAGTTTGTGGTTTCTCAGTTATGGTATTTATCCAGAGTCTTGTAGTTAGTTATAGACTTGGGTAGGAGCCTATGGCATAATTGAAACTCGGTAGGCACTGGCAAGAAAATTCTAGAGGGGCCAGGACTTATAAGTACCCCTAGTCCAGAAGTGGTGTTGGACCCAATTGTCATGGGCTTTCAGACAGGCTGGCTAACCCAGCTCTGGTTAGTATGATGAAGGGACAGGTGATGAGTAGTAATCTAAACTAGACAGCAGGATGTGGGGGTTCAGGATATTAGGAAGAATACAATGACAGAGAATCTTGTGGCAAACCATTGGTGGCATCAGAAAATTCTGCCACGAATTTTCAAGGTCCCAACCACAGGGCAGCAGTCAGGAGTAGGATCCAAGTCCCAATTTGGAGGAATGAGCACTGGTCAGAACAAGGTAGGACTCAATCTCAGAAGAAGAGCTGGGATATCAGGAGAGTTCTAAAGTCAGGGGAATAATAGTAGGACTCAGGTACGTTGCTAGAACTGGGATCTCAAGTCAGAGTAGAACTAGGAAGTAGTTGACTTGTTGCAGAGCCACGTGGGCTCTGTAAGCTCCTCCTTGCTGAGGTCCTACAGCTTGAGGCTTGAGGGTAGCAGATACCTGAAGGCTTAGCTGTGGACAGAGGTGTATCTCAAGGCAGTGAACCAAGCCAGTGACGACATTTGCTGCCTAGCCTCCTTTGCCAGGCATTCCACCCACTACTTCTTATTCTGCAAACTCGACCTTCACATAATTAAAAAAACCTGACTTTGTCCTGAATCTTCACTATGTCTCTTTTTATATTTATAAATACCAAAGCTAGAATAAACAAAGGGAGAGCTCTGCTAATTCTTCAGCTTGGCAGCAGGTGAAAAAATGAGCCCACAATGCTGTCAAGAGCCATGGGAAGCAACAATGGCACTTGTCAGCCGTTACTTTTAGTGGGCATTAAGTTTAATGAAATAGCCCAGTTGTACAAAAGCGGGGCAGGGAGTAAGTGACAGCTATGGAGACAGATGGTAAAAGACTTGTCTCTGACCTACAGATACAAAGTTTTGCTGAAAATACCTTTAAAGGTGACCTTCTTGGGTAATTGTGCCTCATTATGAACTGACTCTGGTTTCTAGGGCTGTTCCTTTTTGTTAAATTGCGGGAAAGATAAATCAGTCAATTTGGGCAAAAAATAAACACCACAAAGGTCAGCCAGGCTGGACACATAATAATTACCAAAGTTTTCTGGGTCCCCTACTCAGGTCCAGGTACTGTGCTGACTGCCTTATGTCTCATTTCTCACAGCAACCCTAAAAGCTAAGCACTATTATTATCTCTGTTTGCATGTGAGGAAACCAAGGCTTAGAAAATGAAATGAGTTATGCAAGCACACACCACTGGTGAGAAGTAGAGCTTCATACAGAGCAGCTCTGCCTGTCCCAGAGGCAAAGCGTTTAAGTCCTCACCAGTGGCGCAAGCCCTGATGTGGCAGTGTCACTAGTTGACAGCCCCAGGCTCCATTTTCCCTGTCCTCCTTAGCAACGGAATCCCATATTTGTTCCTGGTAGCAATACTAAAGAATTCCAAATTATTAAGCTGTTGATACATTGCACTGATGCCCACAGTTAATGACTCCCCGGTGCCCACGCCCTTTACAGTGAGACTCGTAATAGCAACTGTGATGGTAGCCAAGCACAATAACGCCCTACTGTGTTAGGTACTGTTCTAAGCCCTCGTATGGATTCTGGCATTTAGCTGGTTATTCAGTTGTTTCAGTCATTTGTTTATTAAAAACTGGCTATATAGAACTTATATTTACCATGTAAACCATGTTATTTATGTAAATATAGATAAAGGTGAAGTTCACAGCTTTTATATATATGTAAGCTGAAATTAATATATTTTACATTTACGTATTGAATATTTTATTGTATATATAACCGAAGTTCACATGAAAGCACTCTTTAATCCATAATATCATGAAACCAATGTACTAGTTTGAGTTTGAGGTCCTGTGAGTCGAGTCATTTGATAAAGCAAGAATAAGAGGGAGGAGAACACTTTTACTCTGGGCAATGTTGAAACAGGTGAATTGGGTCTTGTTTTCCTTCTCCTGTCACTAGCCTCCCCCACCTTGCATCCCATGCCCGGTATCTTCCTGTGACCAAGTCCTTCAGTATGACGTCCACGGCCTTTGTCACGCCCCTCCCGTGTGCCTCATGACTCAAACCCCAACTTCAATCAGAATTTCCCTTGCTCACTATAGAAATTTCAGATGGATGCTTTGAGGAACATAATCTCTAAGTAGGAATTTGTCAATAAAAGCAGAAGTCCAGGCAGCTTGGGGGGGGGGGCGGTGTTATTGTGAGGTGGGCGTGGCATCCTGAGGGGAGAGGCCTCCGCCCCAGGGGTCCTCCTCTGGCTCCTCTGAATCCGTCCTGCTGAGCACAGGTCTTCCCTGTCTACTTCTGAGTCCAGAGACTCTCTAAATCCAGCACTTAAAAAAAATAAAAACAAAAAAACAGTGGGCAGGTGGGAGGGGGGTGGATGATGGGAGGTTGCTTGGTGGGTGCAGTGTGTGTTGCTTTAGTGATAGATGCACTGAAGGCCCTAACTTCACACAGTGCAATGTGTCAGTGTAATAACATTTCACTTGTACCCCACAAATATATATAAATAAAAAATAAAAGGAGAAAAAAGAAAACCACACACACACACACACACACACACACACACACACACACACACAGCTTCTACGGTAGCATCAGTGGAAACTTTGGAGATAGGAAGTAGTGATAGTTCTTTGTATTTACAAGTTAGTCTGATATGTAGTAAAAGCATGGAAAGCCTTTAAAAAATGCGTACACTTTGACCCAACAATTCCTCATTTAGGAGTTTGTCTTAAAGAAACAAGTGAATGAGCACATAAGGATGTTTGTCAGAGTACTTTTTAAAATAGAGGATTATTGGAGATTTTCCATTATCTCCCAAAGTGTGTTTTAGAAAACTAATTTCTTGACATTATTCTTAAATCCCAGAGGGGAGGTTGGGGGAGCCCTTGATTTCTTAAATAACATGTAACATTGTTGATGGGGCTTTGTTGTTGTTTTAGCTGTTCCTAGTCTTTGGAAGTAGTGTCATGCCAAAGGCCTGGCAGTGGGGCAGTCTTCCTTAGGGATGAGCAGTACAGGAGTACATTTCACAGCAGTCCCCAACCTTTTTGGCACCAGGGACCAATTTCATGGAAGACAATTTTTCTGGGGGGTGGGGCAGGGGTGGGGGGCACAGCTCAGGCGGGATGTGAGAGATAGGGAGCGGCTGTAAATACAGATGAAGCTTTGCTCCCTAGCCCACCCACACCTCCTGCTGTGCAGTGGGGTTCTTAAGTTTCATGGTAGACAATTTTTCCTAACAGGCCACTGACTGATACTAGGCCCTGGCCTGGAGGTTGGGGACCGCGGCTGTAGAGGATTTAATAAGGACAATAATTTGAATAATAAATTCAAAAAGTGGTCTGTTCTTTATTATTTTACGTCATTAATTCTAAACAATGCCAGTAATAAAATACCAAAAATATTTACCCCAAAAAATATTTTGTTGGTTTACATTTTAAATAATTGCAGTGTATACTGTAGAGTTGAAGTAAATATATATAAGTTTCAAATTAGCATATTTTATTCTTATCGTTTTATAAGCATTGTATTTTCTATGGAGAACTCAGAGTTATACAGTTGCTGCCACTCTCTGGACCCTCTTCTCCCTTAGGCTCCCCTCCTCCTCCCCCACACAGAATCAGCTATGAAGAAGAGTCTTATCAGAAGACATTCCTGACAGTTCAGAATCCTTTGAGCTCCCTTCAGGTGCAGTTTGAGTCTCCAATCTCTGTGGTACCACATATTTCCTCATTTTAAACAAGTATATTTGAAATAAACAATCATACAGTAGTGACTTTAAAAACAACGAAACTAAAAGAAAAAACAAACAAAAACAACAAAACTGAGAATCTGACTTACTTCAATTCTGACATTCTCTGTGATCACTCTGAGTTTGTTATTTGTATCTAAAATTTAAAACAGTGACAGAGTACAAAAATGCAAAATGTGATATTTTTGTTTGGTAAATGCAAATTTTAGTTCAACGCATGGCATAGTTTACTGAATTTAAAATAATGTTTTCAAAACTGAATTTATTCTTCCAGCATTGTTAATCGTTTCAAAACTCAAGAAAAACGCAAGAAAAAAATTAATATTTCTGATTACTACATGACTATTACTAAAAATAACCTTGTCTTATACAACAGGAGGGTGTTAAAACTGATCTGTTCTAGGTGTCAAATACACTAGGTGTACCATTGCTTGGGAGAAAAACTTAATAAGAAGCCAAGTGTTACTAAGATTTCTCTGAGACTTGTGAAAATTGTTGGTGGGAAAGCAATTTATCACTGTATGTGTTAATTCTTTAGGAAAAGAATGCCAAGGCTCGTGGATATACAATAATAAACTCCCTCCTCCACTTGCACAATTTCTCACCAGCAATGACATCCATCTACTGTCATGAAAGGTTGTCATTACTCATTAGTAATCCCCAAAACTTTCAGAAGTAGCCAATGCTTCAGAAGCTGAGTTGCTATGTTAAGAATGGCAAAAGCACTGAGAGAGACATCTCACATCTACCATTTTCATGAGCAGATAGGACTCAAAGCAAACCGTTAGGGCAGTAATATGAATCCCGGAAGAAGCACAGGTTTTGGAGAAGACTTGGACTTTGGTCATGGTCCTACCAAAATTACTCACTATTAATTCATTCAAAATGTTTCCTTATTCTCCACTGTGTGGATGCTGGGAATACAATGATGCTCAAGGCTGATATGGCCCCTGCCCCAAAGGAAGGGGACTCCCCACCCATCCCTAAAAAAGTAAACAGACAAATGTATGGAACACTTTTCAGTTGTTTTAAGTGCCATGAAGGAAACAGACAAATGGCTTTCTATTATTCCTAGGATAAAGACCACAATTCTTAACATGGCTGCTACCATCCTCTTCCACATCTCACACTTCTCCCTCACTAGCTCCGTCTGTTCCAGCCAGAGCCTTCTTTTAGTTCCTCAAATGCATGCTAAACAGGCCCTCCTGTTTTGAGGCCTTGACATATGTTGGTCACCTTCACCCCTACTTTGCTTCAGTTAATTCCTAATGTACCTTTCAGATCTCAGGACAAATATGTCTGCAGAGGAACTTCCCTGATATCCACCTATGTACACATCCCCTGGACATCCCCAACATACATGCCATCAATGGCCACGTCAGTACCTCCATAGTACCCTGGACTATTTTTTTGTAACTCTCACCATAGTTCATAATTAATAATTTTCCTGTATAATCATTTGTTTAATGTCTATGTTCTCTCCCACCACAAGATACTGCTACTAGACCATAAACTTCATGAGGATGAAGTTCTCTCTTTCACTCATACCATTGAATTCCCAGGTCTTGGCACAGTAAATATTTGTGGTATGAATGGATGGAGGTATGCATAAATGAATACATAACCAACTTAAAAACCTACCACCAAGGATGTGCCTCAAGAAAATTCTCTTATGAGGAAAGCCTGGCTGTCCAAAGAACTTCCTCATTCCTAGTTTCCCTTGCCTGGACTCACTGGTCAGGTAGTTGTTGCTGTGTCCAGTTTTTGTCTTTACAAGTTCCCTATTTTCTGACTTTGTTCCACTTCTTAAGTTACATTTAACTTAAATTTTTTCTTTTTATCATTTGGATTTTAGCTCCATCTTAATTGTACAGATTTCCATTTCAAAGCCTTCATCTCTTATTTCACTAGCCTTTTAAAATATCATAATTTTTTTTATTCTACTGTTATCAACTCTTAATCTTAATTTGGAATATTTAGCTCTAGTCTTAACTTTTTTTGTCTTGCTGCTTTCAGGTTTTTTTATATCCCTTTTCAAATCTAATTTTAAAATAGGTATTATTTATCTCGTAATTTTTTTAAATTTTTTAATTGGTTTATTTTTAATTTAACCGATAGATTTAAGCATTGTTTAACCATCAAACCTATCTTTTGTTTGGAGTTTTATCCCATTTATCCTCATCTCCCACCCACTCTTTCCCTCTTCCCCCTACTGTTTCCCTCTCGACAATCCCCCAATTCCACTTTCCTACCTGTATTTGCAGTGGCCAGAAAGATGGGAGGCAGGAATGTCAACAGTGGAGTTTGCTTGTTGCACATGGAAGAATGAAAACGATCTTTCCCCACTAGTTTTCCCAGCATCAGCCTGTTTGGCTTCTTCCTCAGATTATTCCTGACTTATTAAGGATAGTTCTCCAGAGAACCTCATGCAGATTTGGTGAACTCAATTTATTCTCTCCAGGGAAACAAGCCCCATTTTGCAGTTGGAATATTTAATTTGCTGGAACAGTGTTGCTTGTCAATATCCCTTACCATCTAGCCCCTATGTGAGGAATTGGAGGAAAACTATGCCAGCTGCATGCCCAGAATAAGTTAAACTCTGGAAGGGATTCTCCAGATAGAGGCTCTGCAGGCCTGATCCAGGTGAGATGCTGACAAAAACTCTCAATAAATACTTACAGGACGTTCCAAAGTAAGAGTCTGCAGCCAATGTCTTGGCACCACTTTAAATCAGCTTAGAGTCATCATTTTTCCAAGGATTCTTTCCTTCCCTTCTTGGCAGGATGAGAGGAGGGGCCTCCTGGGCTCTGGCTAGCCTCAACTCTCTTCCTTGTCCTGAGGGATAGTAGAAGCTGAAGGGTATGGTGTAAGGACAGTCTCACAAACAGAGTGTTAAAAAGAGGACTTTTAAAGAGAAGTTTTAAAAAGAGGACAACTCGTCCCTTTGCTGCAAGGTTAAACTGTTAAATCCTATACCTGATAATTGAGGCAAACTCAGAGGAATGGATTTCTAGAAGGTAATAGAGAACTCCTTGGTATCCGCTCAGAGGACATGCAACTCTCCAGCATGCCAACAAATGTTCTTATACCAGGGATTTAGGCTGAGATAGTGGGATCTTCACGCATCCCTCCAGAGGAGAGTTAGATCCCACTCTAGGAGATGAAAATTTCTGCAGCCCAGACCATACAATCACATCCCCACCTGCCCTCCTCAAATCTAGCACTGGGTTCCTTTGTAGGCTTCTACCAACATGGACGCTCTTCTTCAAGGAGATCTGCTCCACTCCACATTGGTTGGTTCGATTAAATCCACTCCCACCCAGTTTCGGAAGAGAACCACTCTTGTGAAGTGGACCCTCAGACTCTCTGCTCTCACTGTCTTGACATTCTTAAGAACTTTCCTTTAAGAACCTTCCTTTGACCAACTCACCATCTAGTTCCATGCCAACATGGGTGATCTCGATCTGCAGATGCACCGTAGTTTCCTCAACTATGAAATAGGGGTAGTAAGATCTACCACTTAGGGCTTTCCTGAGGACTGAATGATACATTTATATAAAGCAGTTGATGTATATGTACAAAGTGTCTAGTATATATGAGAAGTGGGTGATACAAGTTGATTATTTCTACTGGATTTGGCTTCATCTTTCCTTTTCAAACCAGGTCTAATTAATGAGATTTGTGAGCCTATAGTTTCTGGCACAGGAAAATGTATTAAATATACCCAGATCTAGAATCTCTCCAGGAGGCCAAGCCTTTTCTCATGATTAGAATAATTGATTGGGTTAGTCTTACATTTCATTTTAAATATTTAATCCCAATTTGAGTGAATGGAAATTGCCCATTACTTCCCACTGCTTGAGCCTAGGTGGGTAGCATGGTAGCCACTGGTCCTGAGACAATCCCAAATGTTATGGTGGGACTTGCATTGTGAACATAGAGGCCCTAGAGCACTGTCCATGAGAGAAATGAATCATTCCTTATACCTTGGGCACATTTAGGTATGAAAAATAACCCACTATCTGACTTACCCCAATAGATACCTGTAGTTTCTTCCTCAACCTAAAATCAGATCGGTCATTACTAACACAGCCTTAATTTGACAGAGTTTTATTTTATTAGGGAATGTGGAATTTTAGTGTTGTGTGGGTATGGATTAGATGCATAATTTTAGGGAATAAATCACAACGAAGCCAACAGCTACTTATCTAGTTATAAATCTAAAATCAATCTAGGTCCATTTGAATAGAGGAGGCCTGGGACACAGTCATTTCTAGAAGACTGAGATGGCTTTGGAATTATAGAGAAACCAAGTTGGTTTTATAGTGATAATAATAGCTACATTTATTGAGATTTTACTAAGTGCCAGTTCAATTTCATCCTGGTTGGCTAAGCTGACAGTTTTAGTATCTGAAATGGTATTCAGGGTATTTAGGAAATGATTCTGTATTATCAAATACTATCTGAACACAGTGAAGAAAATAGATTTCGGGACCCAATTCCTTGCTCTGGGTTGACCGAGGGTTTGGGAAGGCTCAGACAGATGCACTTTTGCTAAGGGGCCACTTAAAAGACAAGGTCCTGATCCATGTCTACAGGATCACTCATTTATGGTATGAATGACACTGAGTGCAGTGAGGAAAGAATAAGCTTTCTACTGAATGGTCTGGCCAACTAAATACACACATGGAAATAATGAATATTGACTTCTATCTCATATCATATATAAAAGTCACTTAAGTTAGATTATAGATCTAAATAGAAAAGGTAAAACTTCAAAGATTTTAGGAGAAAACATTGAATATTATCATATCCCTGGGGAGAGCTGAGATTTTTGTAAACATGACACAAAAACATTAACCATAAAAGATAAAATTGCTAAATTTTAATTAAAATTATGAACTTTAGTTAATTAAAAGACACTACTAAGAGAGTGAAAAGGCAGGTCACAGAGTGGGAGAAAATATTTGCTGTGCTTATATCTAGCAAATGACTAGCAAATAATGACTAAAAGATAGATAATCCAATAGAAAAATGGACAAAAGTTTGGGCAATCACTTCACAAAAGCAAATAATCAAATGTTCACTAAAAGTAAGAAAGCACTTCAGAGAAATGCAGATAAAATTTTTT
>NW_012148419.1:2032075-2042487 GCF_000956105.1 Propithecus coquereli
TTTCAGTAGAGACGGGATCTCGAGGTGTGAGCCACCACGCCTGACCAAAACAATTTTTTTTTGATTAAAAAAAAAATGCTCAAGAATTTTCATAGCAGGCTGGGTGCGGTGGCTCACTCGTGTCATCCTAGCACTCTGGGAGGCAGAGGCAGGAGGATCACTTGAGGTCAAGAGTTCAAGACCAGCCTAAGCAAGAGGGAGATCACATCTATACAAAAAATAGAAAAATTAGCCGAGCGTGGTGGTGTGTGCCTGTAGTCCCAGCTACTCAGGAGGTTGAGGCAGGAGGATCACTTGAGCCCAGGAGTTTGAGATTACAGTGAGCTATGACAATGCTACTGCACTCTAGCCAGGGTGACCGAGTGAGACTCTATCTCAAAATAAATAAATACATAAAAATTTTTATAGCAGTGCTATTTGTAATAGTCAAAAGCTGGAAACAACCCAAATGCCAATCAACAGTGAAATGAATTAGCAAATTGTAGGGCCAGGCATGGTGGCTCATGCCTGTAATCCTAGTACTCTGAAAGGCAGAGGCGGGAGGATTGCTTAAGGTCAGAAGTTCTAGACCAGCCTCAGCAAGAGCGAGATCACATCTCTACTAAAAATAGAAAAATTAGCCAGGCGTGGTGGTGTGCACCTATAGTCCAAGCTCCTTGGGAGGCTGAGGTAGGAGGATGACTTGAGCCCAGGAGTTTGAGGTTGCTGCAAGCTAGGCTTATGTGACGGCACTCTAGCCCAGGCAACAGAGCGAGACTCTGTCTCAAAAACAAAAACAAAAACAAACAAAACAAAAACCAAATTGTAGTATATTCATAAAATATAATACTCTCTGAGAATGAGCTGTCTATAACTACCTACAGCAACATAGGTGGATCTCATAAACTTACTACTGAGCAAAAGAAGCCCAGAACACAAAAAAGTACATACTGGGTGTTACATTTGCGCAAAGCTCCAAAACAAGTAAAAACATAACTAGTGTTAGAAGTGTGCATAATGATTACTTTTGGGGGGAAAGTAATAACCAGAAGGGGCTCAAGGGGGACTTCTAGGGCAGCAGTAAAATGCTGTTTTTTGATGTAGGTACTGGCTGCATAGGTCTGTTCATTTTGTAAAAAGTCATCAAGCTGTATGCTCAATTTATGTGTGAATTGCCTGTATATATGTTATACTTCAGTAAAAACTTTACTAAAAAAAGACAAGGCCCAATGAACTTGATCAAGGAAGCTGGTTGTCCTGTGGCCTCAGGAATGGAGAGAACCAAAGTGTCTATAGACACATACACTGAAAACAAAACATAAAGATATTTGGGAAACATCAGCAGAGATTATCACTAGATAATTAGATCAAGGGTAATTTTTTTCCCTTCCGTTTTCCAGCACTTTTAAATCCTCTTCAAGGAGTCAGGTATTAGTCTTGCCATCTGGCCACTGGGGGACAAGCAGAATTCTAGGAGACATTGTTTTATCCTTAAGGCATTGAATCAAACTATGGTTATCACTTCCTTCCTTGTTGCGAGCATGGATTTCATTCAAGGGCTCTACAGCCTTTCTAGGATTATTAGGTAGATAGTTTAGGGTTAACTTTATTTGTAATTATATGCCTTTGGATAATTATAGGAAATAGATATTAAGCCCCAGGGAAGATAAGGAAAGGCTTCCTGAGGGAGGTAACATTTGATCTGGGTGTCAAGGGATGAGCAAGGACTTGTGAAGTGTAGTAGAAGGAGGGAGATGAAGGACAGGAAGACCATTGTAGACCAAGGAGATAGCACATGCAAGACATGAAGAACAACAATGTGTTCCTGGACTAGAAAATTGGGAATGAGTGGAGGGACAGGAGCCTGCAAAGGAGTTGAAGCCCTAATATTTGTGACTTTGTATCCATGCCTTGTATACCTGTATAGTTATAACAAATGCCAAACATTATACGTTGCATGAGACCATAAAAATGTATAAAACAAGGCCTAAAGTTTTAAATAGTCTTTTAAAAATATGTTTTACAGCAATGGCTTAATTAAAAAAAAAATGGTGCCTACATTAGCATACTGGAATCCCTGAAATAATCAGCTCAAAATAAAACCAGTCTTTGTAGAATATTCTCAGACTTTAAATGATTTAAGTTGATCAAAATCCAAGCATGGATGTAATATGTGTCATGCCAACTGCAGAGGGCTCTCAAAACCTCTTCTTCCATAATTATAGGATAACTTGGTACCGACATCAGCATCCTTGCATGAAATGAATTTTAAGGAGATAAAGTTACATTCAGGAATATTGATGTTATAAGGATGCCTGTCATTTTGATGAATAGCTGCAGACACAATGTCTGTAGCCTGTCATAGAACAGTTCT
This sequence comes from Propithecus coquereli, assembly GCF_000956105.1. Taxonomy (NCBI): domain Eukaryota; kingdom Metazoa; phylum Chordata; class Mammalia; order Primates; family Indriidae; genus Propithecus; species Propithecus coquereli. Next base: position 2,034,429 of record NW_012148419.1, read on the forward strand.
CAGGTTTTCCAAAGAACCATTTCAAAATGCATAAATGCACTTTTCATGCTAATGGAACAGATCTCTTTAGTGGTTTCAAAGAAGGAAGAAGGAACAGAGAGAGGGTGGTGCTTGTGCCACTTCTCATGGCTTCCACATCAAATAACCAAATGAGAAAGCAGCTTGCTCTCTGAGTAGCACCGAGGCAGAAGGGAAGAATCAGACCACCTTCTGCTCTTCCTTCTCACTTCTCTGTGAAGGTGGAGACAATGCATTCAAACACACAGGCTTGTGGTTGGCTCTGGGGATGAATTCAGCAGTATAGATAGTGGCTGTGTCTAGTAGGTTACCACACTCCCCTTACTGACCACTCTGACCACTAGCAGACATGAAAACCGAAGCAGCCCAAGACGCTGTGCTGGAACAGGCAGTCACTGTTTTCAGATTCAGTTCCTGGCAAGGAAGTTGCAGAATGAATCACCTTGGGGCAGATTCCTGACTGCACAAGAGCTATAAATTGATTGGTACAACACTTTGTTGCTTTTACTGGCTCTGACATTAGCAAAAACAGCTGACTAATCAGACAAAAGGCAGTGGAAGAGGAAAATGGAAGGGAACTAATATTGAACAACTCCTCTGTGCCAGGCATAGACTAAAAGTCTTCACTTGTGTTATGGAGGCAGCATGGGGCTAGTTAGATTCTGTAATTTACCACTTGCTAGCTGTGTAAACTTGGACAAGCTCCTTAACCTCTGTGAATTTTAGTTTCCACATGTCTATCTCCTAAGGCTGTGTGGGAAGGAAAAGAGAATCCATGTTCACATGACACATAGTGAGTGCTCTGAAAAAGTAGGTATTTTTAGTTGCTATTGTTACTATCAACATTTAATTCTCCAAACAACGTCATAATCTATTTTATAGATATGGCTACTAAGGCTCAGAGGTAAGAGGGTTGTCCAGGGAGTATAACCTTGGTACTGTGATTCCAACCCAATCTCACGCCAGAACTCATATTTCATACTTCCCTAGACCATACTGCCTTTATCAATCAGTTTTAAATAAAAGGATTACAGAAAGTGGAAAAAGTAAATATGGGCTTGTTTGCAAATATCCATAAACCAAAAGTTGGCATGATATGTTAAAGTTCTCCAGAGAAGGCCAGGTGTGGTAGCTCACACCTGTAATCCTAGCACTCTGGGAGGCCGAGGCGGGAGGATCACTTGAGCTCAGGAATTCGAGACCAGCCTGAGCAAGAGTGAAACCCTGTCTCTATTAAAAATAGAAAAAATTAGCCAGTCAACTAAAAATGAAACAAAAAACTAGCCGGGGGTGGTGGCTCATGCCTATAGTCCCAGCTACTCGGGAGGTTAAGGTAGGAGGATCGCTTGAGCCCAGGAGTTTGAGGTTGCTATGAGCTAGGCTGACTCCACAGCACTCACTCTAGCCCAGGCAACAAACGAGACTCTGTCTCAAAAAAAAAAGTTCTCCAGAGAAAAGAACCAGTAAGATGTGTGTGTGTATATATATATATATATACACACACACACATTTACATATTAATATATATGTTGTGTATTGGTTGTATACTATACTATAGTGTATATATACTATATATTTTATATGTAACATAGTATATATACATTATTATATATAGTATTGATATCTCATATAATACATAGTATATACATATACTAGTATACATAGTATAATATGTGTATAGGTGATATATAGTATACAACCAATATATAATCTATATATACACATATACACACATATATATACACACACATATATATATACACACACACGCACATTGTGTTGGTTTCTCTACAACTATGTGAGCCAATTTACTTAAATTTCTCTCTCTATATATATATATAAAATATATAATATATATTATAAAGAACTTGTCTAATAAATATACATAAGGTTAAGGAGATTGTCCATTAAAAGTACACACACACACACACACACACACACACACACACACACAAATATACTATATACTATAAATATACTAGAGAGCGAGCTTTGTTTTAAGAAATTGGCTGATGCAATTGTAGAGGCTGGCAAGTCCAAAATCTACAGGGAAGGCTGACAGGCTGGAGACCCAGGGAAGAGCGGATGTTGCAGTTGTGAATCAAAGGCAGTCTAGAGGCAGAATTCCTTCTTCCTTGGGTGACTTCAGTCTTTTTCTCATAAGGACTTCCACTGATTGGATGAAGCCCATTGTTATTACAGAGAGGTGATCTACTTTACTCAAAGTTTACTGATTTAAATTATTAATCTAATCTTAAAAAAACACCTTCAATTTAAAAAAAAAAAAACATTGACATCCAGACTTATATTTAATCAAATATCTGGATACCATGATCTAGCCAAGTTGACACAGAAAATTCACCATCACAAGTGGGAATAGATATCTCTGGCAAATATAAAACCCAGACTAGAATGTTTGAGCTGAAGTACTATCCTTAATCCACTTCCGCTATCAAATTGCTTAAGTTTTGACTGGGTATTATTCCTAACTTCTTAAAACTCACATACCTTTAAGACATTTTTGACTGCTCAGATGAACTAAGATTATTAAAACAAAACAAAAAATCCATTAGAGAGAAATACAGCCTGTGAGGTTCTTTTACCTAATCCAAACTCCAGGGTGAGCTATTATTTTAAAAATAAAGAAAGTGTTGTAATGTATCCCCTCTGTTTCTTGTTGTTAAATTATACAATTTTTCCATAGCAAGAACAGAGTCATTAAAAACAGTTGTTGGGATATTTTTTGAAGGTGGAGATTAGTTTATTTCCCAGACAAAATTGAAAAATATTTTTTATTATAATAATGCAAAAATATCAATTTCCCATAGTGACATCTGCAACAGGGCTGCCTTTCACCTGTGCAGATGGTCTTCTGGGTCCGCAGTCAGGAATACATGGCTTCCCCTCTCAGCCTCTGTCCTGGCTTCAAGGTGTTGGGAGCAGAAGCATTTGCTCCCATCCACCTGCCCTCATCCACTGGGCCTTGTATTGGAAGAAGGCTGTGCAGGGCTGGGGAAGTGACCTTCAGCCAAGGAACCCAGCTGAGGTAACTGGCTGTGACAGAGCTTGCTGGTTGGCTACCTGACATCCATCCCCCCTTTTCTAAAATAACAAAAATTAGTAAAAGCAGTGTACCCAGATAAAGAACAACATTTCCTAGTCAAAGGATGAAGCGCTCTTTGTTTTATTTGCTCTTGCTCCTGGAATGTGGATGTAATGGTTGGCATCCTAGCAGTCATACTGAATTAGGAGGTAAGAGATTAGTAGCCAAACACAATGGAACTTCTTCACAAAGCTCCTTCATAAAGCCACAATACCAGCTCTGCATTTCCCACCTCCAGAGTTCTTTTATGTCAAAGAAGAAACCTTCGTATATTTAAACCATAACAGTAAGATCTCTGTTTCTTGCAGCACAATTTAGTCCTTACTGAATCATTAGCCTTGGCAGTGATCAAAGCACTAACCTTCCTTAACATGCTTTATTGAAGGGTAATAGACCACAGACTCAATATAAGTTTAAAATCCACTGAGATTTGATACATGGGACAATCCAAAGAATGAAAGAAAGTTCTTGGTTCTTATTAACTTTAGCCATAAAATAAAAAGCTGTTAAAACAGGAAAAGTACTTTAGAATTCCTTGATTTATCTTTCTGCCCCACCATCCATTTCACAGATGAGAAAATAGGAGCACAAAGTTTAATCCAGCGAAGATATCCAATAACTGGGCCAGAACCCGAACTCAAATCTCCCAACACCAGTTCTTTACCCTGTCGTAATTTTTCCTCCTTGACCTACAAATGGAGATATAATCTGGATGTCGTACATAATTGTGGAAGACACTAGAAACCATTGCACACACTTGGGAATTGTTTGTCTGAACACCGTTTGGGCTCCCTTGTAACACAGAATTACCCAACATGCAGTTGCCAAGTTTACTGACAGAGTAATTTGAGCTCACACCACAGTGCTCATTCCACACTTGAGCATCACGGAACAGTCCTCATCCAGTGTCCAAAGTGCTGTCCCGCTTTGGGATTTTAGTGCCAATTCTTGTTAGCTAGAGGCAAATTACCTACGGGCCCAGCAAAGAAAGGGGACCATTTGGCAACTATTCACCCTTGTCAGATTAGAAGCTGTTCTGGGAAGGCATTTTAATTAGGCAGTGGGAGAGCTGCCACATTTAGAAGCAGCTCCTAAATGGAAGCAGAGAATTTCAGGACTAACTGAAGTTCTTGGTACTTGGGTTGCTTTACCATTTAAAAGACAGCCAGTGAATTATTCTCTAGTACTTCAGGCTTTGTAAGATTCAGAACGGTCAAATGGTTTCTTAAGGCTCATGCCTTAATTCTCATTGCACTTCTGAGTACATGGTTTGCAGACAGAACATGGGTCCTTTGATCACTGTCTAATCACTTCAAGCTATGCACCATATAAATGGTGACTGTTTTGATTATTACCTTCAGCTTTTCCAAAAGTGCTAAGAGACAACTCATTTCAGGAGAGGCCTTTTACAATTCATGAATATTAAGTGGGGTTTTCTTTTTTTACAACCAAAGCAATAAACCTGTAATCATTGCAATGTTCTATATTTATCAGCTTGCTTACAAAAAAAAAAAAAATGAGCTGTAGCTCATTTGAGCTTCACTGTCTCTATTTTACAGTGTCTCTATTTGAGGAAACAGTGACAGAGAAAGTTCATGTTACCCAGCTCATGAAAGGCAGAGTAAGAACTCCAAGCCAGAATCGAGATCATATTGTAGCAGTCATTCAAATGAGAAATAACAATTTTCATCTTCTGATCTTCTGATTTGTGCCAAACATTTTGGCAATATTTATGGTTCTTGAAGCGAGCATCTACTGAAGTTGCCCAGTTTAGATGCAGAGAAGTGGAAGATGGCATGCTATAGAGCACAGAACATCAGACTAGAAATTGAGCCTTGAGTTCTGCCCTCAGCTCTGTAACTAACAACAGCTGTGACCTTGAGCGAGTCACCCCACGTTGCTGGGCCTCCAGTTCTTTACCTACAAAATGATGTCTTAGAATCAGAAACCTTTCGTCAGAAGAAATATTTTGTAAAATCCCGATGTATAAAACAGATAAGAACAGATGAGTGCTCTGGTGGAAGAGGGGTCCAAGGGTTCTCTGCCCTTCCCCCTGGGGATCAGTAGTGGCTGACGCCCCCTTTAGAAGCTTGGGGCACTGATCCTTGTAACTGCAAGTTCCCTTCCATTGCTTGTTTTTTAACAGTTACTTCCTCTCTCCTAGGCTTTTCCAAAATGAGAGGAAAACTGAAGTATATGGAAAATTCAGGCAACACCCTGTTATTTACCCATCACTTAAACTTTACTTTGGCTCAGAAGACACAGAGCAAAGCTGAATATTGTTATATTTCAGAAAGGGGAGTATTTCTTCAGTGCCCATCTGGAGGCCTTTACCCAAAGTGATTGACAGCCGACAGCTAATGTTTATTTTCACTCCATTGCCTTATGGGGAGAGAGAAATTCACGAGCAGGCCATTTGGAGAAGTGGGAATATTATCCAAGAACCATAGTCTACAGAACCTGTTCATGGAGGAGCAGAAGAGGATGAGGTGGGGAGAAAAGATCCTTAGTGCAACCTGAGTCTTCCTCATTATGAACAAGGAAAGTGAGAAACAGAGCCGTGTTGCATTAACATCGAGGCTCATTAGAATTAATGCCTTTGGCCAGGTGCAGTGGCTCACGGCTGTGATCCTAGCACTTTGAGAGTGTGAGGAAGGAGGATTGCTTGAGGCCAAGAGTTCAAGAGCAGCCTAAACACCATAGCAAGACCCTGTCTCTACAGAAAATACAGAAATTAGCCAGGTGTGGTGGCGAGTGCCTGTAGTCCCAGCTACTCAGAAAGCTGAGCCCAGGAGTTTGAGGTTGCAATGAGTGATGATGATGCCACTGCACTCTAGGCTGGGCAACAGAGCAAGAACCTGTCTCAAAAACAAAAAAAAATTACTACCTCTCTCACATTGAATGACTCTCAGACATTATTACATGACTCCTGAGATCACTTTGCTCCTGGGTTTTTGACTCACTTTCTGTCTCTCACCTGGGGACTGGGGTTTTAGCTAAATCTTTTTTCCAACAGTTGCCAAGTATGCCCATGCACTACATCATGCATACATATTTTTTGCGCAGTGAGGCCACATCTATTTGTTCTCATCAAAAAATAAAGCGTTTTTTGCTATTTGCCCTCTGTTTCTGTCACCTGTTAGTCTGTGGCAGCGTCCTGGAAGGTTACAGGCTTGAGAAGCCTACTCTTACAGCCCGTGGGCAGCCTTTCCTCACCCAGCCCCATCTGTAATCGCCACACTCTGCCGAACTGCAGCAGCTCTGTGTGAAATCCAGTTCCACCGGTAATCTGAAAACCAAGGTGATCAAAGAGAAGTAGGGATTTATGCTGTCAAATGGGATTTTTTTTTCTGGACTTGCCTGATTCACAACTCAATCAGCATGTAAGGCTGAAATAAAACATAAACTCCAGCTATCAAACCATGGCAGATGCCTTATCCATATTTCTAAAACGTTAAGCTTTGTAAAAACTAGGCATTTGTACTAGATTGCAAAAAGGACCACAATTTTTTCCCATACCTGCAGGCATAACCCCTTTACAATGTTAATTTCAAGTTCTTCTCATCAAGAGGTAGATTCTATTTCCCCACACTCTGAATCTGGGCTTGGCCATGTGACTTGACTTAGGCAATGAAAGTAGCAAACACGAAGCAAGCAGACACTTGCACATTAGGGCCTCATTCTATTTTCCTGTGGTCAGAACCCTGAGATTGCCACGTGAAGGAGCCCAAGCTGGCCTGCTGATGAGAGGACACCAGAGGAAGTCTGAGGCATCCTAGCCAACCAGCTGCCAACAAACTACCATTGGCCAGACACGTGAGTGAGGCCATCCTCGACCACCAGCCTCCAGTCAAACCCCTAGCTGACCACAGACAATATAATTAAACCCAGTAAAGAAGAGCAAAGCCAGCCTAGAGAAAAATCACCCAGCCAGCCTACAGTTATGAGTGAAATAAGTGCTTGTTGTTTTAACCAGCTAAATCATGCAGTGATTTGTTATGCAGCACTAGCTAGCTGATATAGCACTCAATAAAATAACTGCTAATTCAGATGTCTCATAAGTGTATGAAAATGCAAAAATAATTATGAATATTTAGAACAAGGCAAAGAGAAACATACTAAACGGAATAGGAATTGGCAGGTATAAGGTTGATTTTTCTCCCTGAATTTAAAAAACAGGTTTTTTTTTAGATAAAAAAGCAGCAGAAACAAATTTGTAACCTAACTTCTAATTTATCTTCCACTCTGATCTGCTCTATGAATCTGCTGAGTTCATGCTGGGCCTCCTTCAAAATGATACTGACCACCCCCCTACCCCATGCAAATGTGGAGAGGACTAACAAACTCTTGTTCAAAAAGAACCCAGGACCAGCCTGAGCAAGGGTGAGACCCTGTCTCTAAAAAAAATAGAAAAATTAGCCGGGCAAGGTGGCGCACACCTGTAGTCCCAGCTACTTGGGAGGCTGAGGCAGGAGGATCTCTTGAGCCCAGGAGTTTCAGGTTGCAGTGAGCTATGATGAAGCTCTAGCCCAGGCGACAGAGTGAGACCTTGTCTCAAAAGGAAAAAAAAGAACACAGGGCTCCTTGCATGAGGTAGGAAGGACCAAAGCATTATTCCTGACACTCTTACAAGACACAGTATCTATGGTTTCTGCATTGATGTGTAGCAGAAGAGAAGCCTCTTTAAGAAAAAGGGGATATGCTGTTTCTGCAGTCAGGGATAGAAACTAGACAAAGTTGTGGGTGGGTTCAGGAAGTACATGAAGACATATAAGTGTGTGAATTTCAGACATGTTCCTATTTTTAATGTTGGCTAGGCAATATCTATTTATATTGTAGTCTGTTCAAAGAGTCTACCTTCTCAGGAAGTGGTGAGAATTAAAACATAGGTATAGCATTTGCATCCCAAATTACAAACTTCCTAAAGATGTTACTTTT
>NW_012148419.1:2043963-2049758 GCF_000956105.1 Propithecus coquereli
AATAATAAATATTATTTATTATTAAGAAAAACAATAAAACTTCAAGTTTGAGTATATCTGCATTGCCCCACTTCTAGGTCTGGCAGAGTACAGGGGTTAAAAAGGTGCTAGAAGCAGATATTGGCTGGAATCACAGTTCTGTGACTTGTTTCCAATTACTTAACCTCTCTGATCCTCACCTTCCTTACCTGTAAAAAGGGGCCAATGCCTGACTAATGGGATGGTTAAACAAATAAAATAAAATAATAGTGACTATTATAATAATGGTGCCTAGAATAATAAAAGTGCCTAGAACAGTGTTTGGCACAGACTCAGTGCCCTATCCCCATTTTGGTTTAGTGTATCCGAAGTAGAACCAGGAGTCTGCTTTTTAAATGTTCCCCAAGTAATTTTGATGGTTTGGGTATCACTAGTGAAGCCCAACCTCACCTGTAGGCATTGTAGTCACCTGCCATCCTAGACTATCAGAGGTAAGCCCACTGATTCTGGATTTCAAAGCTCACCCTCTCCTGAAGGCTTCCCTACAAATTGCTCTGTGGGATTCTCATCTGACACTGTTCCTTTTACAGAGCAGGGATGTTGGCCAGTCTTGAGCTAAAGGAAAGATCCCATGAGCTAGCTTACGTCCTTACTCAACTCTCCCTGTTCTCTTTGAACTTGATTCCTAAAGAATTCCAAAGAAAGAGAAATTCTTTCCACAGTACTGGAATTATAGATTATTAAGTACGAAATGTCCAATTTCCTTAAATACTAAGTTTGGCAGTTGGTATCTCTGACATTTCACTTTGACACTTCTTATTTTCTTTTTATTGTGAAGATATATCCTCAATCTTTCAAATGAACATTTTGGCTTGTGATTATTTTTCAAATTTTTGTTTACAGCAATTTTTGTGAAATGATGGATAAGTCAAAAATTCATGTTATTTTCTAATATGAATTCCATCATGGAATCAATGCAGCACAGACAGCTCGAAATATCAGCGAAGTGTTTTGGAAGGATGTGGCTAATGAATGCACAGTACACCAATGGTTTGAGAAGTTCTATTCTGGTGATTTTAATCTTGAAAATGAGCCACGTGGGCTACCTGAAACCAAGGTGGATAACAATGAGCTGAAAGCTGTAGTGGAAGAGAATCCATCTCAACATAGGCATGCTTTAGTAGCAAGCCTTGACGTTACTATTCCAACAATATTGGACCATTTGAAACAAACGGGCAAGGCAAAGAAGCTGGATAGATGGGTTCTGCATGAATTAAACGAATGTCAGAAGAGAAATCATCTAGAAGCTTGACTTTCTTTGCTGTCACGACATAAAGGTGAAACATGTCTACACCGTATTGTTACATGTGATGAAAAATGGATTCATTTTGACAATCACAAGTACGTGGCACAATGGCTGGATAAAGATGAAGTGCCAAAACACAGTCCAAAACCAAATATTCGTCAAAAAAAGCTAATGGTGTCTGTTTGGTGGTCCAGCGCTAGTATTATCCACTACAGCTTCATGAAACCTGGTCAATCAATTACAGCAGACGTAATTGTACTACTGTAATCAACTGGACAAAATGAAAAGGGTGCTGTGATTAGGCAGCCAAGATTGGTCAATAGAAACAGGCCAATCCTCTTGCGAGACAATGCTCGACGACATGTCGCACAAACAACACAGCTCAAACTATAGCAGCTGGACTTGGAAACTCTCTGTCATCCACTATATTCACCAGCCCTTGCACCAGCTGACTACCGCTTCTTCTAGGCTTTGGACCACTTCTTGCAAGGAAAAATATTCAATTCTCAAGAAGCTGTGGAAAACAGCTTTCACAATTTCATTGCTACTCACTCTCTGGGCTTCTCTGCTGCTGGCATAAACAAGCTACCATTAAGATGGCTAAACTGAGTTGATAGTTTAGGTGCATACTTTGATTAATTGTACTGCTACTTGTTTGAGATATAATAAACTACACTTTTGATTCAAAACCAGACACTGCATATTTAATGACCTAATACATTCTTGCAGCATATACTATTTCAACATTATGATTATATAACAAGAAATTCTTAGTAAATGCATTTAGAACTATGCCATCGCAGAGTAAAATAACGGACACTCCAAACACATCAATACTTTCTCTTCTTAAATTCTACCAACATCCTTGGCTTTCCTCAAGTCTAATATGCTTAAGTCTGTAATTTCATAGATCCTTCAGCTGTGATAACTGGGTACGGGTTATCTTTTCTCAGTGGCTGCTTTCTTACTACACATTGAATATAGCAGAGTCTTCGAGAATACATGTAGACATGAGAATTGAAGGCAAGAAGAGGTTAAAAAGGAAAGAAATCTATGCTTCAAGGAGAGAAGATTCTTTTAGCTCCCTCTAAATATACTTATCCTTCATGTGGAGAGACACTTTAAAAAATCTTCCTACTAGAATAGTATAGGTAAAAATAAATACAAAGGTAAGACACCGCTAGGTTTGAATGTGTCCCCCAGAGTTCACGTGTTGACAATTGAATCCCCAATGCAACAGTGTTGAGAGGTGGAACCTTCAAAGGATGGTTAGATCATGAAGGCTCTGCCCTTGTGAACGGATTAATGTCACTATCCCAGAAATAAGTTTGTTATCTCAAGAGTGTGTTTGTTACAAAAGCAGGTTTGGCCCTCTGTTGCTTACTGTCACCCACTCTCTCTCCATGTCGTGCCTTCCACCAAGTTATGACACAGCAGGAAGGCCCCCTCCAGGGGCAGCTACTCAATCTCGGACTTCCAAGCCTCCAAAACCATGACCTAAACACTCTTCTATTGTTTATAAATTACCCAGTCTGCTAAATTTGACTAGCATTAAATAAACAAATAAATAAATAACACAGTCCGTGATATTCTTCTATAGCAGCACAAAACAAAGATAAGCACAAAGTGGACTAAGACCAACACAAACAGGAAATGCTAAGAAATCTAGAAAAAAAATACTTATTATACAATGGATATAATTGGCTATGTACTGATGACATATTGATGTGTCTTCTTCTTAAAAGAAGATTAATTGTAATAAAATAGATGGCTAAAAAATGCCATTATAAAGAGCCTCCTCCAACATAGATCTGGCCTATCGTGGGCCAAATCCCATTCTTTATATGCTTGTAGTACATAATGTTGTCTTTGTCCTCTAACACCCATGTCATTCACGATTTTTGTGGATGTCTGTGTTTTGGCCTGCACAGCATCCATTTTCAACTTTTCTGTCAATAGCACTCTAATTTTTTTTAGCAGGCCACTGCCTTCCCACTCTCCATCCGTGTGTTATGAATGAGTCACCTTCCCTTAGCTTCAGGGGTGAGCATGTATCCTAGGCTTAGGTCCTCCTGGGTCAGGACATCCCCCTATTCTAGCCCGTGGGTTGGTCTGGTGATAGGTTCATGACTCATTCAGAACCAATGAGACTCAATTCTGGAACTTTTGTGAGAACCAATGGGAGAAGGTCTCTTTTTCCTAAATTTCAAGTTTGGGCAATCTAAGCCTGACAGTGACAGTGGTCAGGCGCCTGGTCAACCTGATGCCAAATTCCAACAGAAAATGGTAGAGCTGAGAGATGATGAGAAAGAGTGAGGGATGGATTCTTGACGTTTTTTGAGCTCATGGATCCAGTAAGATTGAAGGTCCTTGGCATTTTCAGTTGTTAGAGCCAATAAATTCCCTTTTCCCTTAAGCCCATTTAAGTTGAGGTTTCTGTCACTTACAACCAGAAAAATCCTGACTAATAAAGTGTTTGACAATAGTCACCTGTCTTTAATATAGAACAGTATTTTTAAGAAATAAAAAGTAACTCTCTTTCTGATGATATGAACATCTTAGCAAAAGAACTCTTCCAATGTCTCAGAATTAGATTAAAAGATCAAAAGAACGCTTCTCCTGAACTCATTTAAGGTAATAATAATGATTCCCATTACTGAGTGCTTACCATGCACCAGACTGTGCTTACCGTGCTTAGTGCTGAACTTAGAGTATCTCATTTCATCCTTACAACATCCCATATTGTGAATGAGAAAACTGAGACCAAGAGCCAGAATTTGAACCCAGTTCTATGTCAGTTCAGAGTCCGTGGCCTCAATGACCTCTCCTCCTGGGTATGTTTTATGCTGGCATCCGTTATTATAAAAATTCATATTATTAATAGAAACATACAGTTTAGGTGTCAGTTAATGGTAAACTTTTAAAAATTCAAGTCATTCTTTCTAAAATATAAGCAGAAATATTTAAAAGGATTCATGGTCCTTGATATCAAACATGCTCAATCTTTAGCCCTCCCTCTCCTGTTCCCAGCTGTGGCTGCTGCCTTCTCAACATTGCCTCTTTCACGGGTGGACACAGCCCCCCATCATCAGGCACTAAGCCCCACTCATACAGGCCTGTTGTAGGGCAGGATATTACAGCACATGGATTTTAGCAACCACAGTTCTTGAATTTCTTCAGCCACCTCTGCCTCTGGAAAGTTCCCACTGGTTATCTTGCCTTAGGCCCATATGTACCAGCACTCTGAAATCTTTTTCTCATCTCCTCTTCAAGTCCCAAGACTCCCAAGCCTCCTGGGCTTTTATGCTATCCTGAGAAAACCAAAAATTTCCAATATTTGAATATGGAGTGCAAATTAGACCTGTCTCACTCTTTTCCATTCAGAGTAACTCAGGGCTTTACAAAAAAAATCCACGATGTTTTCTTAAACAAAATAATCCTTCTAGTGTGTTTCTACCCTTAGTAATACAGAAAACAAGAGGAAGCTTGAAAAGATTTTTTTTTTTTATCATCTTAATTTCTTTTTTGGTTTTTGCTGTTCAGACAGAGTCTTGCTCTGCTGCCTTGGGTAGAGTGTAGTGGCATCATCATAGCTCACTGCAACCTCAAACTCCTGGGCTCAGGCAATCCTCCTGCCTCAGCCTCCCAAGTAACTGGGACTACAGGCATGCATCACCATGCCTGGCTAATTTTTCTATTTTTTGTAGAGATGGGGTCTCACTCTAGTTCAGGCTGGTCTTGAGCTCGTGGGCTCAAGCAATCCTCCTACCTCAGCCTCCCAGAATGCTAGGATTACAGGCGTGAGCCACCACACCCAGCCTTTAATTTCTATTTGTAATTGTTTAAAAGTAGATAATGTTCAGAGAGTTTCCCTCCACTTCTCACAGAGCCTATTGCAATCTAGAACATATAGTAAGAAGTTAATAAATGGTCATTAATGGAGTATATTTACCAAACAACCAATTTCCTTTTTTCCCTGATGCTGTTACATAGACTAATATCATCAGAAATTTCTCTTTGGGGTATGTAACTTGGAGAACAGCTATACTGAGTTCAACATTGTAACCTGTCTAAAGTTCCAAGAGATTTTAGCTTAGAATCCCATAGAATAGCGGTCCCCAGTCTTTTTGGTATCAGGGATCATTTTCATGGAAGACAATTTTTCCACGGACTGGGGACTGGGGATTGGGGGATGGTTTTGGGATGATTCAAACACATTATATTTTTTGTACACTTTATTTCTATTATTATTACATTGTAATATATAATGAAATAATTATACAACTTGCCATAGGTTGGGGACCCCTGCCATAGAACACTGAGAACTTGAGCAAATCCAAACATGGTAAATCCACAGAGACTGGAGGAGAAGCTCAACCCCATCTTCACTGAACAAGTGCAGGCCGTGGATGGATCTTCATTCCCACCATGTCTGAACACATGGCAGGGAGATGGATGACATCTGAGCATCCATATTTTGTAAAGTTTCCTTTGAAAAGATTCTGATCAC
>NW_012148419.1:2053193-2055458 GCF_000956105.1 Propithecus coquereli
GAAAGTAGAAAATAATGAATGATAATGAAAATTCAACATATCAAAATTTGTAGGAAGGAAATAACACATGCATAAATGTAAATATGTAGATTAAAATATTTATATTACAGGTTTTATGAAACGAATAATAAGTTACAAAACTTTGAACTTATCAAGGATAAAGACAGAACTTTGAAAAAAACTCAACATTCAGTTTTGGTAAAAATTTCAGAACACTAAAAACAAAAGGGACCTCCCTCAACCACACAAAGGATGTAAGGAATATTACAGAAGAGCAAATATTTAGAGAGATATGCTGTGCTATAATACTGGAAGACTCAAATTTGTTAAGATACCCTATCTGTCAAAATACAAAGATTTAATGCAATCTCAATAAAAACTCCAGCAAAAGATTTTAGACTTGGCAAGGTGATTCTGAAATTTTGTATTAAAATGCAAATGACTTACAATAGCAACATTTAAAAAATAGTCTTATAATGTTACAAGTAGAACTTAATGTATAAACTTAATGTGTAATTTCAAGATACTTAGTTAAGAGTTTAAAGTAATATTATCTTGAGTTAATTGATAATTTACTTTTGAATACCTAGACAACACAATTTTAATATACCTGTAATCTCATTTAATACATTGTAATATACTAAATTGATGTATAAATAACTTTAGGTTATATTAATGCGTATGTTTTTATTTAAAGGAATGTATAAAATGAACATTTTCAGAAACAAGGGCAGTCTTGTGAGCATGCAACAGTTGATCATATTTTAGTTTGCATTTAAATCTCTGGCACCAGTGAAGTGGAAAATCTCTTCATACTGTTCTTTTGTATTTCTTCTTTTTACTGTGTCCGTGCTCTTTGCCCATATGCAAATTAAATTAATGGTTTATTTTTAGGTAATAATTACTTTTAAGTCTCTAATCAAATATCATTTTCTCACTTTCCTATTTTAAATGCTTACTTTATTTCTTTTTTGCATTTATTATAATTTGTAATTATCTTGTTTACTTATTTATTTCTTACCTTATTTATTACTACTTATTGTTTATTCACTTACTTATTACCAGGGTTCTTGTCAGTTTTGTTTGTCATCATATTTTTGACAGCCTGGTTTTATAGGAGACAAAATATGTATTACATTAATAAATAAATTATAATGTTGCAAAATAAAAACCACTGCTTTGAGACTTATAAAATATAGCAGACACTTGAACAACAAAGGGATTGGGTTGCTAACACTCTGCACAGTCAAAAGTCCAAATATAAATTCTGACTCCCCCAAAATTTAACTACTGATAGCCTGCTATTGACTGAAAGCCTTACTGGTAACATGAACAGTGATTAACACATATTTTGTGTGTTATATGTATTACATACTGTATTCTTAAAGTAAGCTAGAGAAAAGAAAATGTTATTTAAAAAATCATAAGGAAGAGCTGGGCATGGTAGTACAAACCTGTAATCTCAGCTACTTGGGAGGCTGGGGCAGGAGAATTGTTTGAGCCCAGGAGTTCAATGCTGCACTGAGCAATTGTCTAACCACTGCACTGCAGCCTGGGCAACAGAGACCCTGTCTCAAAAGGAAAAACAAAAAAAAGGGAAGAGGAGAAAATATATTTACTATTCCTTAAATAGAAGTAGATCATCATAAAAGTCTTCATGCTCATTGTCTTCATGTTGAAGTAGGAAGAGGGGTGTTGGTCTTGCTGTCTCAGAGGTGGCAAAAGCAGAAGAAAATCCACATGTAAGTGGACCTGTGCAGTTTAAACCTGTGTTGTTCAAGGGTCAACTGTATGTCAATGTCTTCAAATTAAAGGATGATGGATTATTGTGTTCTTCTATCAATTAAACTGGAATGAAAATCTGTTGAAAGCCCACTTGTCAGTAGTTGAGAGAACCAAGGACATTCTCTAGTCACGGTTAGGCAAATGTTTAGCTGAGTCCTAGGAGTTTCAAAGCAGCAAGGCAAGAAGGCTTCCTCCTTCAACAAGAGCAGCTCCTCACTCATCAGCGTTCACAAAGATGTTCTGCATAAGCTTTTGTTTGAAGAAAGAGTTTCATTGCTTAAAAACACGAGATTGCAGCAGCATAGTGGAGATTACTATTCTAGGGAATTTGCAGCAAGAGGTAGCTGAAATGACTTTACATTCTAAGTTTATTTATTTTTCCCTTTAAAAATCAGTGTATTGTAAGTATTATTGTTTTAACAGTATAACAATATTGTCCGGAGCCATGAGGCCCGGCAGCTGCTTACCAAGCCCACGCAT
>NW_012148419.1:2055638-2082558 GCF_000956105.1 Propithecus coquereli
ATGTTACAAATTCTTTTCTCCCTAGCTTGTCAATTATCTATTAATTTTATTTATGGTCTCTTTCTTAGTATTGAAATTTTAAATTTTTATGTAGTCAAATGCATGTCTTTTTCTCTGGTTCGGGGTTCTATATTTTATTTTGAATGGTCTTCTTCACCCAAGATTATGAATATATAGTATTCCCTATATTTTCTTCATAGTTCTGTTTTTAACATTTATATTATATTTGAGACAGGGATATTAGTACATTTTTCTGTCTGGATGAATATCCCATGATTTTAATACCATTTATTTAACAGTCCAACTATTTCTTGCTTATTTGAAATGTTACCTGTATAAAAATTCTCATTCAAACCTAAGCTATCTTGAGCTTGCTGTACTGTTACACTGATACAGTTTGTTGATACTATTTTTCTGTACTGCTAGCACACTGTTTTAATTATTATAGCTTTATAGCATGTCCTGATATCTGATAGGGCAAGTTTCCCTTCTTTTTCTCTCTTTACCAAAAAAAAAAAAAAAAAAGAGGCAGCTTTTACCAACGAATTTCTCTTTCATATAAACTTTTAAGTTGGCTTATTACATTTTTAAAAACTAGCAAAATTTTGGTTGGGATTATATTGAGTTTATACCTTAACTTGGGTGAATTAAAATCTTTACATAGTTTATTATTCCATTCCAGAAAAATGCATCTCTCTTCATTTGCCAATGTCTTTTATATCTTTCAAAACAGTTCTCTAAGTGCAAGTCTACCCATTGATTGTTAGCTCTATTCCTAAGTATTTTATACTTTTTTGCTATTGTAAATGAAACTTTTTTGTATGTTTACTTTCAAATTGATAATGTTTTTAATTCTTGTACATTGATCTTTTATCGAGACACCATACTAAACTTTCTTATTCTCCCTCTCCTTCCTTCCTTCTTTCTTTTTTCTTTTTTTGATTAATTCTTCTGAAGTTCTATAGTTTCAACTATATACTCTCAAATAAAGTCAGTTTTTTTCTCTTGCTTAATATTTCCCTTTTACTCAGTTCATTAATTTGAGTAGAACTTCAAGTACAATTTTTCGATATTCGTCGTGTTAGAGAAAATCTTTGATTTTCTTCTAAGTTAAATGGGAATGTTTTTAATGATTTACATTATGCTTTAGAGTTATTGAAGTTTTCTGTTAGCACCCTTTATCAACTTTATTTCTAATCCTACTTTATTAAAATGTGTTTAATGTAATAGTTGTTAAATTTCATCTAGTAATTTTTCAGTATCTCTTGACTTTATTATAAAGTTTTCTTTATTAGTACGCTAATACAGTAAATTACAAGAATAAATTTTTCTGGTGATGAACGAATTCGATCAAACTCTAATCATAATGTTTTGTTATGGTAATATGCTGCTAGGTCGAATTTACAAATATTTTAATTAGGATATCTGTATGTCTAGTCATAACTGAGACAGCCTCAATGTTGGATTGCTTGTCTCTACCTTTCTGATTCTCTATTTGGTTATTTGTTTGGGTACTATACTTGTTCTGGTTTTGATATCAAAGTTATGTTCATCTCATAGACTGCATTAGAAATATTTCTTTTTTATGCCCTAGGATAGTTTAAATAGCTTAAAAATTCTCATTTTCTTGAAGGTCTAAAAGAAGTTCATTAAAGCTATTTGGATTTGGTGTCTTTTTTAGAGGTAGATCTCTGTGTTGTTTATCTATTGCAGTGTAAGAAATCATCCCAAAACTCAATGGCCTAAAATAACAATAACCACTCATTATCTCACTGATTCCATGGGTCAGGATTTTGGGAGCAGCTCAGCGAAGTGGTTCTGGCTTGAAGTTTCTCATGAGATTTCAGTACGTTACTGGCTGGGGCTGCAGCCATTAGATGGCTTTACTGGGGCTGGAGGATCAAAATATCTCACTAACATGACTAGCCAGTTGGTGTTGGCTATTGGCCGGGAGTCTCTGTTCCTCTTTCCATGGGCCTCTCCAGAGGACTGTGTCATGTCCTCACAGCATGGTGGCTGGCTTCCCCCAGAGTAAGCAGTTAGAAAAAGCAAGATAAGGCCCAGCACAGTGGCTTATGCCTGTAATCCTAGCACTCTGGGAGGCCGAGGCGGGAGGATTGCTTGAACTCAGGAGTTCAAGAAAGAGCAAGATAGAAGATACAATGCTTTTTAATGACTTAGTCTTGGAAGTCACACACTGTCACTTTTGTCTTACTCTATTGGTAACACTGGGCCAGCCCTGATTCATCCCTGATTCAGTGAGGGAAGCACACAAGGGCATGATACTAGGAGGCAAGGATTTTATCTGAGAGTATCTTACAGGCTAGACCCCATAAGTTTTCAGTGCCTTTTCAACTATTTGATGATTATTGCTCTAGTCAGGTTCTACTTTTTCTTGAATCAATTTAGTATTTTATAGTCTTCAGGAAATTCACCCTATCATATAATTGAATCTTGTGTAAATTTTGAGTCAAAAATTCTTTTTTTTCTCCAAGGTTATAAAAAAAATTATCCCCTATGGTCTTCTAGAACTTTTGTGGTTTGATTCTAATTAAAATTTTTCCCCCAAAATTTAAATATTTGATTTAATTGGCCTGTATCTTTTTTTCAGTATTAGGTATACATCCAACTTTATTTTTTTTAGTGATGACTATCCAGTTGTTTCAATACCATTAAATGAATAGTCAATCTTTCTACCACTGATTTGAGATTATCACCTGTATTATATAAGTTTCCGTAAGTAGTTGGGACTATTTCTAGACTTCATATTGTATGCCTAGTACAATATTAAATAATAGTAAGCATGGGACTTCAGCAGGAAAGCTTTTAGTTTTTCCTAACAGATTATGTTGGCATTTGGTCTGAGATACATACAGTAAGGAATTATTCATCTGGTCTTCTTTTATTGAGAGTTTCTTTGCTTTGTTATCTAGGATTGTTGTTAAATTTTGTCATATGCCTTTTCAGCATCCATGGAGGTGATCATGTGATAGACAATAAATATTATTAGATTTTCTAGAGTTTAACCATCCATATTTCATGGGGGAAAAACCATCACAGTCATAAATTGCCACTGGATTCTGCTTGTTAGTACTTTATTTAGTATTGATATTAATTGAAAGACTGTTCTATGGCTTTATTTTTTGTAGTTTTTGTCAGGTATGTATTTAATATCACCTTCATAAAAATAATTTGGAAGTTTTCCTTCTCTTTCTAGGCTCCAGAATAGTTTAAATGTGAAAAATAAAAATAAAATCTTAAGCCTCCTAACTAACTGAATGAACCCCCTCTTGGCCAACAGACCTCAGAAAAATCTTAAAACTGAGTTCCCAGCCATGACAGGACAGGAGGTCAGAAGTCTCACTATATCCCCTCCCTTGTTAACTGCCATTAGACCTTTCTCCCTAAGGGTTAAACAGAAACCAGCCCTTTGGAAGGACTTGCTCCTCTGCTGATTTCAACCAGCCGCCTAATGCTGCTCTTCCCTTTTTGCGGGCAATGGAGTGGTTCTGGCCAGTCTGCAGAGAATGTGCAGTGAGGGTTTTCATGTCCTCTGCTTTACCTTTTGATGTCAGAGAGTCAAAAACTCCACTCTTGGATCATGCTAATGCTGACGTTTTTTGAATATGGGACCCATGAAGCTGCATGAAGCTCAATTGTGCATGCGCATGCTTTTTGCTCTCATAAATATTCATGACTCCTCCTATAACTTACTAAATATGTATATTCAGGCACTCTACTCAGCATAATTCCTGCTCTTTCACCATTCCCTCCAAGCGCTTGCTCTGGGCTTCTGCCCAAGGCTATGCTTCCCAGCCTTCGAGATTGCTACCTGCAGGTTATAGCCCCTTATGAGAAATAAAACTCTCCTTTCCAAATTTAAGAACCTCGTCATTCTTCAGTTGACAAATGACATTGGAATTATCTGCTTTTTAAAGATTTGGTAGCATTCTCTGTGCATAATCTGGTTCTGATACTTTCCTTAGGAGGAAAAGAGGAGAAACTGTTAACTATTTCAACTATTTCTATATTGGACTTTCTCATGTAATCTAATGAGTGTGGGATGGTGTCACATAATAAGAAATATATATTTGGTCTCTTTCCCCTCCTTCCCACCTCCCCACCCCCATCCTTTCCTGGCATACAGCTCCTAAAACCATAGGAATCACTGAAGCGATGTGTCTTTTTGCATCTCAAGGAGATGACTGGTGGATGGAGGCTCTTGGATAGTCTCATTTGCCAGGAGAACCAACCATGTGGTTAGAGGGTTGGACTTTCAACCCCACCCCGACTCCAACCTCTGGGAGGGGTGAGGGACTGGAGATTGACTTAATCACCAAGGGACTCAATCGCCAAGGGCCGATGATTCAATCAATCATGACTGTGCAATTGTCAACAGGAAAGAACCCAAACTCTGTAAAATAATTTAAAGAGATTTATCCTGAGCAGAATATGTGCAACCATGGCCCTGAGAGCCACACCCAAGAAGCCTTGAGCAAGTGGTTTTGCTGTGGCTGGGTTACAGTTTGGTTTTATGTATTTCAGGGAAACAGGAATTACACATAAAGTCATAAATCAATACATGGAAGGTGTACATTGGTTTGGCCCAAAAAGGTGGGACATCTAGAAGTGGGGGTGGGATTACAGGTTGTAGGTGAGTTTAAAGATTCTTTGATTTGTAATTGGTTAAAGAAATGAAGCTTTGTCTAAGGACTTGGAATGGTTTAAGTTAAGATAAAAAAGTCTGTTAATCAGAGGCAAGTCTCCGGATAGACACTCAGGCTCATGTGATCTGTTGAGTAAATTGAGGACCTGCAGGTGTAGTTTAAGCTTTGCCTGGCATAGCCTTAGGCCTGTTAATGAGTTACAAATGATGTCTCCAAAAAGGGAAGAGGGCATAACAAAGCATGTCTGACCTCCCTTCTCATGGCCGGTAACTCAGCTTTATTGTGTTTCTGGGGTTCCCTTGGCCAAGAGGGAGTTCATTCAGCTGGCTGGGGGGCTTAAGATTTTATATTAGTTCACATAATGAAGCCTCCATAAAAACCCAAAAGGACAAAATTCAGAGAGCTTCCAAGTTGCCGAACATGTTGAGGTGCTGGGAGGGTGGTGCCTGGAGAGGGCACAGAAGCTCCACGTCCTTTCCTCCGTATCTGGCCATATGTACCTCTTTTATGTGGCTGTCCCTGAACTGTAACCTTTTATGATAAACTGGCAATCCAGTAAGTAAACTGTTTTCCTGAGTTCTTTGAGCTGTTCTAGCAAATTATTAAAACTGAAGGGGGGATTGTAGGAACTTCCAATTAATAGCTGGTTGGTCAGAAGCACAGGTGATAACCTGGGCTTGCGATTGGCATCTGAAATGGAGGCAGTTTTGGGGGGCTGAGCCCTTCACCTGTGGCATTTGGGCTAACTTCTTGTAGACAGTGTCAGAATTGACTTGAATTGTAGGACTCTTAGTTGGTGTCCCAAGAGTTGGAGAATTGGTTAGTGTGGGGCAAAACCCACACATCTGATGTTGGAAGTGAAGTGGTGTGAGTGGTGAGAGTACAGTATAGAGGAAACAGGAGTTTTCCTTTCAGATGGGAAGCAATGCAGCTGGGCATCAAAAACAAATGATGGCTTGACAGCACGTTCCAGAATTGGAGACTGCCCACACTTTCATCGACATCTGCAAAGTCATCCCAGTGCTAATCTGGAAAGGCAGAATCAATCAGAAGCAGCTAACATGAATTTTCCAGCATGAGAAGAAAACAACAATATAAAAGCTATCCAATGGAAATTTCCTATGTTTCCAAAGAAAACAATGAACATTGCTACTTTATTTTAATTTAAAACTATTCTTGGAAACAGCTGGCAACCTGCCTTCATGGCCTAAATTTACTGTATTATAAAACTTTAAACCAGCCACAGAAATTAGCATGAATCATAGACAAGGCAAAGAAGAAATCAGGTTAGGCTTGCTGTAGGCAAGAATTTGACTAAAAAAGAAAAATAGCGATTGTTGAATTTTTTTCATTTTCAGTCTGCTACTGCTGCATAAATATGATATATCCTTTCATTGTCATCATTCGATGATGCGTATTAAGTCATAAATAAGGCAATGCTTTTTTAAACCATCATTGAAAGTATACTCGCTGTAGAGATTAAAAAGTTAAGGAAGACATTTGCTTCAGATAAGGTAAAAAAATGCATGTAAAGCCAGGTAAATTAATTTAGTATTACCTATTGTGTAAATTTGATTTAATCTCTTCATTTTATTCTTAGCCTAGGTGATAGATCATGATAATAGAAGCACATTTTACAATGCTTAAATGATTAATTTCTTGCTAAAGGACAACTGGCTCAAAATTAAGTATAATCTTATAGTAATTTATTTTCAAAATGGTATAATTTTTGGCAAAATTACATTGTGAGTATATATTCAGCAGAAAATATTGTTTCAGGATCCTGTGGGTAGAATTTATAAAATATAATTTGTTTCATCTTAAGTTTCAAATTAATGTCACAAATGTGGAGGCCTAAGGAATTCTTACATAGCAGCATAAGAACCGTACAATGCTAATTTTAAGTACGATGTAAGGAGCTAGGCAAACCTACTTGAAATGGAGGAATTAGGTCAGTGGGCCACAGGTTAGATACCAGTATTAAATAACGTTTGTTCAATTCTGAAATTTTGAAATTTTGGCCAAGCTACTTGACACTGACATCACTGCTCATTAGAATTAGTCATTTATGCTTCAGATCCTTCCTGATATGGCTTGGAATTCCACCTAAGGAAGACATCAAGCATAAGAATCCCAAGTTTTGTCATAGATCTACTAAACTAAAAGTATACGTGTATATTAAGTTTCCCTATATTCATGAAACAAACTAAAGTTGGTTCACAAATAAAATTACATCACATTATACTTAAAAACCTTCCAGGAAAGTCTTTCATGATTTGGTCCCAACCTATACTCTATTCTCACTCCCGATACTCTCTTTTATACATTTTATTCAACATTTTTTATGCCAACATAAGATGTGCAATTATGCCTCAACTGTTTTTCTTTTTCTTTGTCTTTTTTTTTTTTTTTTTGAGACATAGTCTTACTCTGTTGTCCAAGCCTGGATTGCAGTGGCATGATCTTAGCTTACAGTAACCTTGAACTCCTCAGCTCATGCGATTCTCCTGGCTCAGACTTCCCAGTAGCTGGGAATCCAGGAGCGCACCACCACACCCAGCTAATATTTTAAATTTTTCTGTAGAGATGAGAACTTGCTATGTTGCCTAGGCTAGTGACCTCCAGCCTCGGCCTCCCAGAGTGCTGGGATTACAGGGATTAGCCACTGTGCCCAGCCTTCAACTGCTTTTCTTTTGCCCTGAATACTCTCTTCCCTTTCTCAATGTGATAAGCTACTTTCATCACTCAAGACCTAGCTCAGATCTTAATACCTATAGCTGCAGTCGCCAACCCCGGGGCCGTGGCCTGTTAGGAAAACAGGGCCAAGCGTCACTGCCTGAGCTCTGCCCATGTCCTCCCAGCCACCCCTTCCCTGAGTCATGTCTTCCATGAAACTGGTCACTGGTGCCAAAAAGGTTGGAGACCACTGAAGAAGTCTTCTTGACCCCAGTTAATTGACTTTCACATTTTTCTTCCCATAGTACAGCATTTAATGGTATGTTTCTCCCACTAGACCAGGAGTCTTTCCCAGGAGAGAGTGAGTTTCTTGAAAGCAATGGCAATGTCTTATTCATCTTTATATTCCTGTCCCTGTCACTGTTCCTTCCTATTACTGCCCAGCGCAATGCCTGGCATGATTCATCGTTAATGGATGAGTGAATGCTAAAGCAATACGATCCCTGGTTTCTCCAAAGTGCAATCTAAGGAAGAGGACATTTGTCAGGTTGGGAAAGAAGGAAACAAACCTGTACGATTTAAACAGAAGACTACACACAATTTATAAAATTTAAACCAAAAATTTAATTCAGAGAATAAAAATTAGAAAGCTAAGTATTTACAGAAAGTACATAAATTGAATGTAAATCATTGGAAATTTGCACAGAAAACAGTGCTTGGAGGCAGGCAAGCATCTGAGTCTTGTTTCTATATCCGCTGAGTCCCTGAAGAGAGGGAATTATTGTAACCAAATAGCTCATTTCAACATTCAGTATCGCTCTGTTTCACCAACGGTTTTCCTATGTGTTTGAGTTATTTCAGTGGCCGGTTTCTTTGCAATGTATGGTCACAATGCTTTGTTTAAACAAACAAAGCCAAAAAACAATGTTCATCCCAGTAGGGTTTGATAACAGATTACAATTTTTAGAAGGTGACCAATATTACAAATATTACCAAACCCAGAAAAATAACATAATATTCCTATAAATTAATGGCCTGACATGCCTCTATTATTTTTTTCCCTATGTTTTTTGGCTGTTTGCCATTTGAGTGCCTCTTGAGAATGATTTTTGATATATCACTTTCTGTAGAAAAAGTAGAAACATAATTCACTCTTGTCTCCAGAATGTTTCTCTTGTTCTACCCACTCCCTTTCAGTATTGGGCACTTAGAGAGACAGGTTCTTACTGTGAGAGACCTATGGCTTTGCACCTGTGTTATGGTGCTGGTAAATTCACCTAAGGGGCAATTAGAGCAATTAGAGAATTTCTCGAAGCCAATCCTATACCAGAATGACTAACAATGGCTATATGCGTACTAACTATACCAACGATGTAGATACCCATAGAACTGGTGAGCCCCACAGAAGCATACCCCAAACAGCATGTAGTACCAGCTCTACTTTCCTTACCCAAGTCCCTGAAATGTCTGCAGCCACTGCAATGAACCGGACATAAGGGAAAGTGTGATGCGCGGGGAAGTGGGACCTACCTAACCTTTGCAAATTTCACAGAATCCATTTGACCACGTGAATACATCAATAGGGCAACTCCAGTGCCTTGGAAAGGGCCTATGCCACGGAAGGGCCCTGAGGCTGAAGTCTGCCTCTTACCTGACACAAGAAAAGAGAAAAATCACTCCCTCCCAAACCTTCAAATGAAAATAAAAGTAACAAAGGCTGGCAACAAAGAATGTAGTCAAATTTCAATGGTTCACTTTGTGTTACTAAGAAAATAGCCTTTTCTTATTCCCAGTAGAAGTGAAGAGCATCAGTTTGGAGGCAAGCCGAGGAAAGGGTCAGTAAAGGAAAGAACATTGCTTTGGAGGAAAATATGACTTACATGACTTATGGATTCTCGAGGGAAGTGTGGCTTGCAAATTAGGAAATTTTTGGAAAAAAAAATATTTTCTCATTACTACAGGTTTATGTGGCTTTAGTCTAGGGGTCATGAACTGGCAAAACATAGGTTATATTAAACTAAAAGTAGGTTTTATTTGGTCTAAAAGTGTCTTTAATTTTATTTAAAGAATGAACCAACAAAACATGACTTTAAAACACAGCACTCTGGCCACACTGATATTCATCTCTCTGCGGCAACGTTCAGCTGGGCAGAGTAGTGATTGCTCCTTTCAGATATAGTACATGAGCCCCGGATTACCACAATCCTCTCCACCTACGCAATTGTACAAAGGCATTTATTTCAGCCCACTTTATTTATTTCTAGTTCTTGCTTAGGCCTGAATGTACTGTCTTTATCTTTCAGGGTGCTTGTGTTTGATCCAACAAGCACCCCTGCACTTCACACTCGTGAGGAGATCATCAAGAGCCCCAATTTTTTTTTAATTCTCCACTAAGAGTCATACGAGAAGGGCCCGATTTTATTTGGAGAGGTCATGTTCATCATAGGTGGCATCACGAGAGTTAGAGAGACTGTTGGGGGGCGGGCACCAGTACACCACACTAATTGTACTGGTCTTAAGAGCCACCTCCACAGACGTTATCCCAGACTGAGTCAGAGCTGGGAAAACTTAGGGCAACAGGGAGAGTGGGAAGACCCTGCTGAGGAAGGGAATGTGCTGTATCGATAACTGGGTTCAGAGTGTGGGGCTCTTTTAAAGCTAGGGAGAGACACGGAAGATTAGAAAAAGGTAGGGCTTTGGGAGAAAGATGCAAATTTGAAGACAAAAGAAGCAACTTGAAAAGCAGCAGGGAAATCCAAAGATGATCACCATGTGAGTATCTTAAATGGTCAGATCCTTTCCCTTTGGGGCTCTGAAGAGCTATTCTAACTTCCAGTGGTCCTCTGCTAGTGCTTTAACTCTCTTCAGATAACCCAGTGTGAAGGAAACCACGCAAGTCCGCACCATCTTGTATAGCAGTGCTGAAGGGGCAGTAAATGTGGACCTAACCCATCTGCTGATTAATTAGCGATATCTGACCAGGTTCGTTCTGCCATGAGCAGCAAGACAATCACTGTGACCACAGGTTTTGCAAAAGAGAAAAGATTTTATTCACAAGGCTGCCAGGAAAGGAGACAGTAGAACCAATCTCAAATCCACCTCCCTGAAAACAGGGCTTGGGATAGAAAGTGGGGTGGTGTAAAGTGTGGGGAAAGGTGATTGGTGGGTAGGAAAAGTAAGGTAATGGGGGTTTCTGCACAAGTGTAAACGAGCTATAAAGCTCTCCGTAGAAGGCATGTTGAGAAAATGATGGCGTTAGCATGATCTGAGGGTAAAGATTTGGGCCCTCTGATGTCAAAAGGTCACTCTTTGGCACCTGCGCAGGCCCAGTTGGAGGGTTGGTGGTCTCAAACAGCTTAAACTGGACAAGAGCTGCCCCCTAGTTTCTGAAAAACAACTTTCAGCAACCATTACTATAGCAACCCACAATGAGACATCTTATCTATAAGGAAGCTACTGGGAGTTTAGTTTTGTATTATTTGGCTATGCGACTTTAAGTTATATAGGTTTTAAGTGATTAAAAGCAAGCAAGGCAGGTTAAATTTGGCTGGCTTAATCAGGTTAGCCCTCGGTTTCTTTAGCGCCTGCAGAGGGAGAGAAGTATCCAACGGCAGGAACCATGCCCAGAAGCGCCAGATGCGCCAAGCAGCAAGGTGAGTGTTCTCAACAGAGCTGAGAGCATCGCGGAGAAGAGTATGTCATCTTGTCAAATTCATTGTAAGTACACCATGTCTTAAGGCTTATAAATCCCAGTTTCTGGCACAAAGGCAAGACCTAAAAATTTTAGCCATTCTTATCATTTTAGTTATTTTTTTTAAATCTACTTTTCTGCTACTTGTGAGGTAGGCATCACAAAATGGCAGCTCAGAAGCTACATCTGGTCCACAGTTGTGTTTTGTTTGAAAATTCGTGTTAATCTGTCCAGTTTCCTACAGACCATACTATTCCCTGTTGATTTGCTTCTCACTGGTTCCCCCTTGAACGTTACTTGCCAGGCCTTTGTAGGCGATTTAGGTTTGACCTCTACTAGACTAAACAAACCCTATGGAAGGGAAAGGAAGGGTTAAACCAAGATAGGATTCTGATATCTTTTCAAAAAGAGAAGAGTGGAGGACTTCAGGGAAGAAGGAGAGATCTGTGAGAGTGTGCAGTTCTAGTTGAATGTTAAAGCAGGTAGGTAGAAGAAAGAACAGGAAAAAAAAATCTATAATCATAGTAGCCAGAATCAAAAGAGATACACGTGTAAATTCATAGCTCCCTGGTCCACAGTAAACTTGTTTTTTTAAAAAATTAATTCTGAGTTAAAAGAATCACTACATCATTAAGTATAATTTCACTTTTTGAAAATAGAGAAATCAGGAGGGTAAGACAGGAGGATCTCTTGAGCCTAGGAGTTTGAGTCCAGCCTGGGCAATATAGCAAGACCCTGTCTCTAAAAAAAAAAAGAAAGAGAGAGAGAGAGTTAATAAGCATAATGCATTTGGAAAACAATTGAAAAATCTTGAGTTTTAGAGATAAAAATAATACAAATGAAATACAAAAATATTAATATAACT
The DNA here is from genome assembly GCF_000956105.1 of Propithecus coquereli. Lineage (NCBI taxonomy): Eukaryota > Metazoa > Chordata > Mammalia > Primates > Indriidae > Propithecus > Propithecus coquereli. Next base: position 2,067,538 of record NW_012148419.1, read on the forward strand.
ATTTGATTAACAAGGGCAGGAAATGCATTTAGATTGCTCACACTAGTATATAATAGGTGCTCAATAAGTCTTTGTCCAGTGCATGAATGCACACATGCCTGAATGAATAAAGTTCATTCATTATCTTCAAGATGAAATTGTTCAGGCCCTGTAGATGTCACATCTTAGGTATAAATCTGTCTTGTGATCATAATGTCTTGCACTAAAATAACACTTGAAACCTATAAGGATGAACATATCACTGTACTCCAGCCTGAGTGACAGAGCAAGACCCTGTGTCTAAAAAAATAATTTTTTTAAATAAATAAAAATGAAAATAGGTGAAGATCCAAATTGGCCATCACCAGGGTATTGGAAAAATGTATGCGAGTAAAAAGTTTTCTTACTCCTGGAGAAAAGTTAAAAGAGAACAGACCTCAGGTTAAAAAAAAAAAATGATAAGGCCAGGTGTGGTGACTCATGCCTATAATCCTAGCACTCTGGGAGGCCGAAGCGGGAGGATCGCTTAAGGTCAGGAGTTTGAGACCAGCCTGAGCAAGAGCGAGACCCTGTCTCTACTAAAAATAGAAAAATTAGCCAGGTGTGGTGACATGCACCTGTAATCCCAACTACTTGCGAGGCTGAGACAGAATTGCTTGAGCCCAGGAGTTAGAGGGTGCTGTGAATTAGGCTGATGCCATGGCACTCTAGCCCAGGTGACAGAGCGAGACTCCGTTTCAAAAAAAAAAAACAAAAAAAACAACCAGAAAGATTAGCAGGGTGATGTGCCACAGGACTGTAGTCCCAGCTACCCGGGAGGCTGAGGCAGGAGGATTGCTCGAGCCCAGGAGTTTGAGGTTGCTATGAGCTAGGCTGATCCCACGGCACTGTAGTCCGGGCAACAGAGTGACACTCTGTCTCAAAAAAATAAAAAAAATTAAAATTAAAAAAAAATAATGATGAACTACCCATTGTATTATCCTGGATGGAGCTGGAGCCCATTCTTCTAAGTAAAGTATCACAAGAATGGAAAACAAACACCACATGTACTCACCATCAAATTGGTACTAATTATTCAACACTAATGTGCACATACAGGAAGTAACATTCATAGGGTGTTGGGCAGGTGGGGGAGGAGGGGAAGGGTAAATCCACAACTAATGGATTCAATGCACTCTGTCTGGGGGATAGGCATGCTTGTCGGGTGGTGTAAAGGCAATTTATGGAACCACAGTGTAATACTCTGAAATAAAAAAATATATATTATCTCACAAATAGGAAAAAAAAGATTACAAAGAAAAGGACAATTAAATAGTTGTATCATCAAATGAAGAGGTTTGAATAGTCTGTTATGGTAATAATCATTACACTGTTTTAAAATTATTTATAGCTGTAAATATTTCTTCCTAAATTTTATAACTTATAGGGAAACAGTTACAGACAGCAATAAATAAACACACAAATTCACAAATTAAAAATAAAAGTTATTGTAGACTTCAGATCTAAATATTTTGTAAAGAAATATATCCTGACTTTCCAACATCAGCATGTCTTCCAGTTGTTGTAGTTTTGTTAAAGAGAGGAAAAGGGAATTATCCTCAGAGATGACTAATTGTTCAGGAAAATGAATCCTTCTAGAGGAATGTTAAGAAGGAAATTGCTTAGCATCAGCTTTCTAAATTGCTAAAAGGCCACCATCTGGCCGGGCATTGTTTCATCCCTGCATGTGATCACCTTAAATCCACAAGATGGAAAATCTTAAAGCCTTTTATAATAAGCTCTAAAGTGCAGTGTGTGGCATTAATAAACAGAAATTAGTAGAACTGAGATCATTTTATTATATCTTCAAAGAGTTTTTGAGCATCTGCTACACTGTGCTCCTCATTGAGGATGCAAAGAAATGGGACACACAGTCCACGCCCAAGAGAAGTGCTCAGATCCAGGGAGAGACCAAGCAGGAGGGTAAAAAGATGCTTACAATGGATGTGGCTGGGCAGTTTGCTGGTGCGTACCTGTAGTCCCTGCTATGGAGGAGGCTGAGGCAGGAGAATTGCTTGAGCTCAGGAGTTTGAGACCAGCCTGGGCAACATAGTGAGACCCCATCTCTTAAAAAAATTGGATGTGGTATCATCTGAGTAACAGGTGGTCAAGACTCAGAGGAGAGAATATCTAAAAGTTGGTTTTATGGATGAGATGGATTTGGTTGGGGTTTCAAAAGTAGAATTGTCACAAAGTCACAGATTAAGAAGGAATGTTGAAGCCATTCCCAGCATGAGTAAAATTGAATTTAGGCAGCACTGTGAAAAGTGAGTTGTAAGTTCAGGAACACTTTGTGACAGCAAATCTAATCACATGAATGTCTTTATGAATGCAATTACATGTGCATAAAAATATTAGATGGCAATTCAAACATCTTAAGCTCACCTAGCTGCTTTTGGGTAGATTTCTTTTTCCTTTCTATATTTTCTAAAAATATTTTGCAATATTTTTATCTATACAAGCAATATATACGCAATGTAGAAAAAACAAAATAAGCAAAAATAAAAGTCAGCTGGGCACAGTGGCACATGTCTGTATTCCCAGTGACTCAGAAGGCTGAGGTGAGTGGATCGCTTCAGCCCAAAGTTTTCCAGTCCAGACTGGGCAACATAGCAAGATCCCATCTCCAAAAAAAGAAAAAGTAATTTCAATTCCGAAGTTATGACTATTAGTATTTTCCTATATAATATTGTTAAATTGTTCTCAATAAAGTTATATCAAAGTACACTCTCACCATAAATATTATTTTTATAGAAAAGTATATCTAATTAAAGTATTTTTAAAAGGAAAAATGTTTGTCAAGGTCATTTGGTTAATTCCAAATTAGGTATGATTAAAATCATGGTCTTTTGAGTATTAGTGAATTAGTGATCTCTGGAACTGGATGGAAGAGAAAGTATAACTTTGGGTTATACATTCTTATTTTCTTTCTAGACTCATGATTGGGAGAAATGCCCTTTATAAAGAAATTGTTAATGGCTACTATGAGAATGAAATTTGCCAAAATTTTGACTTTAAAATTGTGATGGGACCAGGAGAGGTGGCTCACGCCTGTAATTCTAGCACTCTGGGAGGCCAAGGCAGGAAGATTCCTTAAGGTCAGGAGTTAAAGATCAGCCTGACCAAGATCGAGATTCCATGTCTACTAAAAGTAGAAAAAATTAGCCAGGTGTAGTGGCACGTGCCTGTAGTCCCAGCTACTTGGGAGGCTGAGGCAGTAGGATCGCTTGAGCCCAGGAGTTTGAGGTTGCTGTGAGCTAGGCTGATGTCATGGCACTCTAGCATGGGTGACAGAGCGAGACTCTGTCTCAAAACAAAAATCGTGATAGGGAAGGAGAGTAGAAGGCAGAAAAATAATGTCATTCATTCAAACAATTTTATACTTTGAAATCAGTGAAAACAAAATTACCCCATGGTGGCTTTATCGTATAGGCTTTGCAGCCTCTGAAGGAGATGCTCAAGGGGCTGGGACTTCCAGGAACTTAAAAAAATTGTAGGTAAGTGGGAAGATTTGGGGATGAGAAGGAAGAAAAGGCTATTTATGGGATAAGAGTTGCATGTGGATAGGTTAGTTCTCTTTGGGAGGGGATGGGGTATTTATTTGTTTTTTATTTTTAGCTAAGGGGCCAAGAGGACAAGGAAAAGAGATAGTCTAACATCTGTCTGTTTGAGCCTCATCTGGGTTTGAGCCTCAGGGATAAAAGAAGAGAAAACAAAAAACTGATGGAAGTGATTCCATGATACTTGGTGGGATTCTGAGCAAGATCTGAGGGCCCAGAACTGATGGAACTAACCCTTCTTGAGACTGGGATTTGGCCTAAACGAAACCACTTTGGAACCAGGCTGGAGTGCAGGGGTGTCCTCATAGCCCACTACAACCTGAAACTCCTGAGTTCAAGCAATCTTACTGCCTCAGCCTCTCGAGTAGCTGGGACTATAGGTACACACTATGCCCAGCTAATTTTTCTATTTTTAGTAGAGATGGGGTCTCACTCTTGCTCAGGGTGGTCTTGAACTCCTGACCTCAAGTGATCCTCCTGCCTCAGCCTCTCAAAGTGCTAGGATTACAGGCGTGAGCCACTGCACCCAGCCAGTTGTATGCTTTTTATCACATGGTTCTATCAGATTTAATTTTAAGATCTTCCTTTTTGTTGGATATTCAGGCTGTTTTGTTTTATGCAATCATAAATTATGATACAATGAACATCCTTCTTGATACGTGTTTTAGCACAACTATTATTATTTTCTTAGAATAAAGAATTAGAAGGGGAATTTCAGTGTCAAAGAGTACATGGTTTTCAGGTTTTTAATAGCACTACAAATTATCCTCCAGAGGGCTGTGCCCATTTATACACCCACCAAGAGGGAATGGGTGTTTGCCCACATCCATTTTAACCATAGGCATTGTTATGATAAACACATTTTATAGGTGAATATTGATGCCTTTATTTTTAGCCTATGTTTATTATTAATAGTAATGTTAGATATACTTTCCTTTATTTGTTGGCCATTTGTACTTATTTTTAAAAATCATTTTTAAAAATTTTACTGACTTTTAATATGTGGAGAACAAAAAGAGATAGGTAATAAATCCTAAATTAGAAGAGAATATGTAACATAATTTTTGGTGTGCTTTTATATGTAGAAAAAAAGGAAGGAAAGAAGAAGGGAGGGAGAAAGGAAAAACTGTCCTTCCATTTCAAAAATTACATTTCTTTAGAAGCTTCCTCCAGAAACTTTAAAAATTTTAAAAGCTTCCTCCTGAAACTTTAAAGACTTTAAAAGCTTCCTCCTGAAACTTTAAAAACTTCCTCCTGGTGTGCATATATGTGTTTGTGTCTGTCTGTGTGTGTGTGTGTGCGTGTGTGTGCATGTGTATACACATATATGTATGTACTGTTGTCCTAGGGTTTGGGTCAGGGATGCCCAAAGCTGGCCTGCAGACAAGTCACTGTAGCCCAGGACCCTAGAATATATTGCTTGGTGACAAGATGGTGCTGTGTTGATACTTAGTCCTACCTTCTCTGCTTGCGAATATAATAGATTGGGCTACAGATACAGTTTTGTTGAGTTGCATACAATATTATCTTATAATTTGAACAATCTCTTCCTATATAATTTATGGACTTGAGGCTACGCAGGAGGATTCCATGAGAAGACAGAGTTTTGCTGCTTTTCCCCCATATCACTAAGGGAAGGAAAGAGATGAACCATTAACTGAACACCTATCATTTATTCAGTTGCCATTGGAGATTGGTGTTTCTCATCCGAACTTTTTATAGTTGAAGATCATGAGGCTCAGAGAAAGTGAATATATAAATCACCCAAGATTCCAGGGGCATGAGTGGAGCGGCCCTAAAACCCAGCACTCTTCTTTAAACCAGCAACTCTTAAATGCCAGCCATTCATGGGCTGGTTTCAGACACTTTGTCATATCTGGATACCATGTTCTTAATAATAAGCATTTTACGTTAGGTCGATAGCTTTTTAAACTTAAGATATTTATTTCAAAAGGAAAGTTGATTAGTACCATAAGTGGAAATCTAGGATCAATGGTCATAAATAGAAGGTAAGTATAAAAAGCTCCATGGGCAACATGCTTGTCCTCCAGCTCATCCTGAGGCTGTTTCCACCCCATTATGATTTTTAAATAGCTTTCTGTCTCTGGTGGTCGACTCCCATTTACCACACTGCGCCAATCCTTCTAAGAACTGAAGTCTGCTTAGCAAATGTCTGGAGGCCATATGTCTCCAAGCTTGGCCAGAAGCCCCCCATCCCACCTCCAGGGCTGTAATATCCCCGCAGATAAACATGCATGCTTTGGGAAACTCCGAAACAGGATGCTTCCTGTCCCTCCCTTCCAAGAAAAAAATACTAAAACCCAAATACTGTTGAGGACTCAAAAGACAAATAGTTCAGTTCTGAGACGTACGAATTGCCCTAGTCACTCAGTAATGACTTTGGAAAAACACGCAGGGCTGATGTATCCTTTTTTTGCAGATAACGTTTCTCTTCCAAAGCTCTCGGCAGTGACACTTACTTATTTTTAGAGTCTTGTGGCTAGCACACTGGCCCAGGGCATGATTGATCTATTCATTTCTGCTCTCTTTAGTGTACAAGGCAATTGCTACAGTTGAATCAACTGTGCCATGAACCAAACTAGTTGCCACCAGCACAAATTGTTTAGTGGTGCCTTGGGCTTTTTATTTTGTGGGCAGAGTTATCATTTCTCTCTGGTTCCATTCAGAAACTGAGAGGAAAAATTTTTTGTAGCTGCAATGAATTTTCTTTGGATCATAAATTGTTAAGTGTTGATTTTCTTACTGAAAACCTCTTTGGGTGGTAACGTTTTTGGGTGCTAGACCTAGGCTGTTCCATTTGGATATGCAGGTCTCTGATTCCTGTTCTAAGTGCTGGTGACCTTATTTAAGAGTTGCTAGATTGCATCCCATTGGAACCTATAATTCATGGCAGCTGAGTTTCCAAGTTTCTCGTTCTTGGCATAGTATCCCTTCTTTTTTCTTTCTTATGTGGAATCTTTTTAGAGTTTTTAAAAATGATTTTTTTTTTCTTTAAGTAAAAACAGAACCAGGAAGGGAGGATAGAAAGACCCTAATTCTAGGAGGAGCAGGGCTTAAAGTATTGGGCTAGGAATAAGGAGGGAATTCTTCAGGAGACTGGAAAACAGAGAAGCATTAAACACCAGTTGCAAGCAGTAAATTTTATCATTGTTATTGCTCAGTGTGATGCCAATATATTAGTCACTGTAAACAAACAATCTATCATCCATGTCTAAGGCTCCCTGGATGTTTTTTGCCCCAGTTATTTGCTCTTTTCAGAATTAAAAAGTTTTGAGGGCCTTTTTTAAAAACCACATTGGGAGGTAGGGACACAGGAGTTGCTAATGAGGAAAACAAAGACACGAGCCAAAACCAAATGTGAACAAGTGCAGGATAAGTGCAATGGGAATGGTTGGATAGACTTACCTCTCAGAAGGTAGGAGAGAAACTATTGAGAAGTTGTTCTTGTGGACAACGTCCAAATGGCAAAGGAGATATTTTAATGTGGAAGCTCCATAGGTACGATGTGAGGAGCTATTTATCGACCTTATGAGAAAAGCAGTGACTAATTCACGCCGTGCTTTGAAAATAATGGCTGGAAAACTCTTTGTTTTGAGAACTTGGAGTCCTATTAATGGAAGAGTTTTAGCTATTCTGAAAATAGAATAGTTCTTTTGCTTTTAACAATTTTGCCTTTAATATCCTTATAAACATATTTCTCTCACTTTATTTTAGATTATAAAAACACTCACTGGTTAACATTCTCAGGCATCTAACTCTCCTCCAGTTTAATGAATCAGTGATTATTTATTGGGCTTTCGGAATGCTTCTTAGATCAGACTGATTTTGCCCATTTCTGATGCTCAACCTTTACCACATTTCCATGATCTTGATTTGGTGACAGATTACAAAGCCAAGAACCAACACATTCTATCTATGAGATTTCCAATTGTCCCTGGCTCTCTGGGTGTCCGTGGCCATTTGTACCTGAAGTATCATGCCCAATCTGTTAACTGCTGGAAGCCTTAATGATATCACCTGTTTCCTACCCTAAGATAGGTGAATCAAAAAAAGGTGTTAGGTCTTTTTACAGTTTGGGGTCCAGTCTTGTTGCTCAGCTCTCTGCTATTCACCCTCTTTTTTCTCTGCTCTCTTAGGAGCAGCCACAATAAAACCAATAGGCACCTTTTATTTTCCTGCATTGAGGAATTTAGTTCACTCAAACCTCCAAGTCTTAGCCCCCAGATTTAGCTCCAGGTCCCCAATGCTGCTTATAAAAGCCTGTCTGATTCAGTTTTTCAACAAAGGATGTCTTTTTCCAGTCTGTGCAAAGTGGAGGTATTCAATTCTTTCACTTTCAATAGAAAATATAGTTAATTCAGATAAAATCACAAACTTCAGTACAGGTACCACTTGCGCGTGCTCACACACCTTTCCTGTTCAATTCTGAAGAGCTAAGCGAAATGCCTTCAACACGTAGGGAGCGCTCAACCTATAAATAGGATCCATTCCCAAAGTGTACATTAGTTGTTTGGAATACTAAACATGTTTTTGTTTAAACAAAGGTTTATTGGGAGCCGCCAAACACTTTTTTCATCAAAACAATAGAATGAGTATTGTTTGGATTCCAAGGCCAACTCATTAAAGCCTTTGTACTTACCGAGGAACTGAACTGTAGCACAAATTGTGAAAGTCATGTTTCTGAGCCTTGGAAACAGCAGTCCATGTGATAAGAAAGGAGGGAGAAGAAGGAGAAAGAATAGAACTTTCTCTCCCTGTTGTGGCAACTGATTAGCCCTAGGACCAATGGTTAGTGAATATTTATTTTGGGCAAGGTGCTAGTATAAATGCTTCATAAAGTAACTATTTAAACATATTAAATATATATTTTGGTTTATGTTATCACTCATCTTCCTTCTTTATCCCTTCTTAACTCTTTGAGCACCTCTTTCCAAATTGGCAGGGCATACGTGTAGACCTGTGCTCTCTCTCTGGCTCCTGCCCTGTCCAGGTTCAACGTACCAAGATACTCCATGCTCCAAAATTCCTCACTCTCCAACCTCTCCCATCAAAACCCCCATTACTTCTGGGTAGCTAATCTGAGGTGCTAGGAAGAAACTTTCCAGAGATGCTTTTATTTTCAAAGAGGATACCGCATAAATCAAATGTGTTTCTGGTGGGCATTCAGTCAGGTGGACCTGCAGTGTAGGGCAGAATGGGGATTCCTGCTTACTGGGTGGACCGGTAGGCCCTAATGAAGCATCAGTCCTTGGAGGCCACATGTCAGAGCTGTTTCTATTTTTACAGCATCTTCCCTTCTCCACTTCTGAACATGAGAAAAGCAAAAGGGGAAAGTACCAGCAAAGATAAATTAGCACATTCAACTTCTCTTAAATTCTATAGAACAAACCAAGGCAGGGACAACACTGTGAAAGAAATGGAAATCTTTTTTGTGACCAGGTTTCCTATTATTGTTGTTAATGTGCTAACACCTGTATATGCTGATTACTGGCTGACCCATATGAAAATTAATTTACATTTACCCCTTTTCAGAGGAGCTCTAAGCAGAAAAGAAAGCCTTAAAATTAATTTCTACAAATTCTTAGCCCCTGATGATATTTTCTTAAATCTCAGTGTGTTGTTTTTTAGAGACTAGGGTCTTGCTCTGTCACCCATGCTGGAGTGCAGTGGCATGATCATAGCTCACTGCAGCCTTGAACTCCTTGGCTCAAGCAATCCTCCTGCCTCAGCCTCCCAAGTAGCTGGGACTACAGGCATGGGCCACTGCAACCTGCTCTATCTCAGTTTTTAACAATGGACTAAAGCTTTCAAAGACAGGAGATGCTTATTTTCCTTAGTCATCTTTTGGGTATAACTTTCTGATGTCAGAATTAATTATTCACAAAGGTATGATATTTGCTTGTCAATATTAACTTCTAAACGGAAGGCTAAGACTCTATTAGTCTTTGTCTTCTCCAAATTAATAATGCAGATGCCAAAAGCAATGACATCATTTTAACTCAATTTCCATTTTTATTAAAGTAAAACTGCTTTATGTACTTTCCAAAGGAATTTTAAAAATTGGAGTTCTACTGAAAGAAAAAAGGTAGTGCAGGAATAATTATTAGGTACTCCTTGGTAAGTAAAAGAGATGTTTATGCCTCTTATTTATTTTTATGTTTTTTTTCAAATGTATTTATTATGAAATTATATACAATGAAATAGTGCATAATGGAATCTCTAAGTCACAAAGTTTGCTTTCTTCTTTCTTCTTATTAACTAACTCATTAAGTTAGGCCCATTGCCTGCCCAAATTATGCCATCATTTGTATATCTTCTGTGGCTCTTGTCACATTACAATTAATTATTTGTGTCGTTATTTATGTAATCTCTCTCTCCCCCATTAGACTGTGGGCTGCCTAGGAACGTTCTTCCATGTTCACCACCACATCCTGTATCCCCTCCTCTCATAAAAATAATAATTATGTGTTGAGTAAACAAATGGTATCAGTAGGCACCTGAGATAAGTTCATTGCGATAGATGAGCGATGCATTTGGCAAAGTTTCCTGGCAGTTAAGGCCCAAAGGAAAACATATTGGGATACATGACTTTTGTTCTAACTAAAAACGGCAGGCACATGGAGGCAGTTGCACTAAACTCAAATACACCGAGTAACAGAAATGACCATATCTGTGGCTTTGCAGAACAACCAAATGCTATTCAAATAAATTATTTTATGGACTTTCCTTAAAAGTTTTTGTTACATTTAACTAATGAGAATGTTTTTGCAGGTAACACATTGTATGGCCCACGTACATTGATAGCAATTAACCAAGACAGTGTATGCTTTGGTGTTCAATTGCTTTAGCTTTCAGTCAGAAAGATCTGGGTTTGCATCCTACCTATATTATTTACTAGCTGTGTTATCTGGGCAATTACTCACTCCCTCTGAGCCTCAGTTTCCGTATTTGTCAAATGTGACACAAATCCCTAATCGTAAATTTGTGTGAATTAAATGAGATAATTTGTGTAATTCTCCTGACAATGAGTAATGCTCAATAAATGATAGCAAGTGTTATTAGCTAACAATATTGAAGTAAAACTAGGGACTCTAAAAGAATCAATAGTGACCATAATGATAAAACAATTTCTACCAGTTTTAGGGGCTTAAGTAAGCATTACACAAGTGATGATATCTCTCAATCAATTCTTGACTAAATTTTTCTAGAAGGTGTGGGAAATGAAGAAATCTTATGTTGATGGTTAAAGGGAAAGTATGTTTTATTTTTTATTTTATTTTTTTGGGGACAGAGTCTCACTCTGTTGCCCTGGGTAGAGCGCAGTGGTGTCATCATAACTCACTGCAGTCTCCAACTCCTGAGCTCCAGCAATCCTCCTGCCTCAGCCTCCTGAGTAGCTGGGACCACAGGTGTGTGACATGACGCCTGGCTAATTTTTGTATTTTTAGTAGAAACGGGGTCTCACTCTTGCTTAGGCTGGTCTCGAACTTCTGAGCTTTAGTGATCCTCCTTCCTTGGCCTCCCAGAGTGCTAGGATTACAGGCGTGAGCCACTGTTCCCGGCCTGAGAGTATGTTTTAGATACTAGGTACAAGGGAGCAAATTTTTTCTGCCAGGAAAAGAAAGATCCTGACTTATATTTTCGCCCAGGCAGAATTTCCACTCAATTGATCAGAAGAGCAGATAGCAAGAGTGCTTGTGAATATAATCAAACTCTTTTATAAAAAACTTAAATAAGTACTTGATTGAGGTTCCCAAGTTCTCTTCCACATAACAAGAAAGGGCAAGATAATGATGTCATCCTGATGGACTGTCAAGTAAGTCAGGTAAAAAATACAACTCCCAAGGTGGTGAATAGATCAAGGTACCTTTTAGGTCTGCTTAAAGGCTCTGTTAAAATGTTGCATACTACCTACAAAGTACAACTCTTCCAGTTTGGGAGTAATGGCCACCAAAACATTTGTAAGCAATTACTCAATAGGTATGATTATTTCTTAGGACAACTTTTGCTACAAGAAAACAGAGTAATGTCAACAACATAGAGGAGTGCTTATCTTTCTTATAGCAGGAAAGCATTTATTCTAATCACCTATTAATCATTAAAATTAAACAAATCTATGACACAGTTTTTATTCCTAACAGTATTCTCAGTATGTTCGAATAAAGCAGTAGAGTGATGAGAAAGGAATAAATGTTTCTGAAACTTGTAAACAGATTATGGAAGAAACTTGACATAATTCAAAATACTGATCAATCTATAATTAAATTGATTTAATCTGAGGGGTAGAATTAAGTTCACATCTTGATTCCATCTAGGCCAGGGGTGGGGAACCTTTTCATGTTGGAAAGCTACATTAACTTAGCTGTAATCCAATAATGCCTAGTTCAAGAAACTTCAATTAGGGGTGGGAGAAGAGGTTCACGCCTGTAATCCTAGCACTCTGGGAGGCCAAGGTGGGAGGATCGCTTGAGGTCAGGAGTTCAAGAGAGACCAGCCTGAATAACAGTGAGACCCCATCTCAACTAAAAATAAAAAAAATCAGCCTGGTGTTATGGCTCATACCTATAGTCCCAGCTACTCAGGAGGCTGCAGCAGGAGTGTTGCTTGAGCACAGGAATTGGAGATTGCAGTGAGCTATGATGATGCCACTGTACTCTAGCCAGGGCAACAGAATAAGACTCAAAAAAAAAAAAAATATATATATATAGTATCATCTGTTTTCACAATATGAAACGAAGAGATTGGATGACCAGCCTACTCTCATCTCCACCCCTAAAAGATAGACAAGGCTGGCTTCAGCACACCTACTGATGTATCACTGAAAAATCCTTAAAGCTCAGGAGATTTATCCAGAGCTTGAAGAGAGTGTCCATCTTCACTTAATCTTCTTTTTCTGGAGAATGCAAGAGAGGGACGGAGGATTGGGAACTTTGGATGGAAAGAATATTATCAGATTAGGGGCCACATGAGTGCTACTGTCAAATGCAGACCTTACTTACTCCTCATTAATTTTGCAGTTCTGAATCTCAGAAGACTCTAGGAGATCTTTTCCCACTGGGCACTCGGAGATGAGAAATGCATCAACAGTGGGCACTTGATGTGTCTCTGGAGCAGTATCTTTCATGAGCTGTGTCAGAAAAACAGAGTATCACAGCTGGGCAACCCTTTACCATTTAAGACAAAGGATTCTGCATTTTATGTCTAGAAAAAAAGTTAAACTATGCCTGCTAGTGCACAGTTTTAGCTACAATGGCCTCACAGACACATACTCACATACACCCCACACATACACAGGCAATAGCAATAGCTCAAGCTTCAGAGGAGAGAGCTCTGAACCATTTAACTAGGGATGGGAAACATATCAAGTTCTAATCACAGGGAAACCACCACCAAAAATCCCTAAAACACACCCAACAAAATAAATATCTGGGCCTTCTTCTTCCTTTCTCCTTAGATGTGTTGTAGCAGTGACCTTCTAGAGTCATCTATATTGTCCAACTCTAAAATTATTAGAATAATTCTAATGGGGGGAGGTAGGTTTCAGATTCATCAGAAATGGAATAGCCTCCCACAGTAAGCCAGTAGAGGAGAGGGAGAATTTCAGAAAGTTGGAATCCTTTGGCAAATCTAAGGTAATATTTCATTTTCTTTTCTTTTCTTTTCTTTTCTTTTCTTTTCTTTTCTTTTCTTTTCTTTTCTTTTTTTGAGACAAAGTCTCACTCTGTTGTCGTGAGTAGAGTGCTGTGGCGTCAGCCTAGCTCACAGCAACCTCAAATTCCTGGCTAGGCTCAAGTGATCCTCCTGCCTCAGCCTCCCAAGTAGCTGGGATTACAGGCACCACGACGACCAACTAATTTTTGTAGTCTTAGTAGAGACAGGGTCTCACTCTTGTTCACGCTGGTCTCAAACTCCTGATCTCAAGTGATCCTCCCACCTTGGTTTCCTAGAGTGCTAGGATTACAGGTGTGGGCCACCCAACCCGGCCAACATTTCATTTTCATGTAGGGCTATTCCTCATCATACCATTTCTTCTGCAGAGCCAGGTGTTGTGGGCAGAGGTACAGGAGCCAGGATCAAGAGCCTCTGCCAATAACAAAGGAACCATTTATTATCACACAGCCCCATTTAATTTATTGTGAGGCAAGATTTAGGACAAAAATAAATTACATTTCTTTCCTACTGCTTTTCCAGTTTTCTCTAAAACTCCTATTATTTTTAAAAATTAAGACACTTTCTACTTCTTTTTCTCTAAATCCACCTGTATTTTGTTCATGAAAGAAAACAATAATACGTTTCTAAACTCTTGGTATGTGCCAGGCACTGAGTAAGCCACTTACGCATGATTTCATCTCATCTTCACAACCTTTGAGCAGCGTCACTAGTAAGTGGCAGAGCCAGGATTACAAACTCACATTTCTCCATCTCTTAGCCAGGATACCATTCCGTCCTCTGTGTGCTCTGTAACCCCCTGGGAAAGACTGAATCCACTCGCTACCCCTCCTCCAATTACTAGCCACCCTGAGACCCTGTACTACAAGGAACAGAAAGTTTGCATTTAGAGGTTTTCCCTTTAAACTCCTTGTCAGCACGAGTCCCCTCCTACCACTTCCAGTTCAAACTGGACTCTCCACCTTCACACAGACAAACACACAGACACACGGTGGCTTTGATCTTGGTCTCCACCCAAAATTCCTTCATAGGAAGCAGCTGCCTCTACACAAAAGCCTGCAGAGGAATGGAGGGTGAGGGTGAGGGTCAGATCTCACATTTTCTATTGTCTTGACTTTATTTTCCCCTACCTCCCATTGAAGCCAATATAGTTATTTCAGGCTTAAAGTTAGTGTTACTAAAAGGAATTATAGGATTTGATGGAAAAACACTTTAAACTGTATGCTAAATATAACTTTTCTCATCATCTAGGTCAGAGGTTTGCAAACTTTTTCTGTAAAGGGCTGTATAGTAAATAGTTTAGGCTTTGCAGCCATACTGGGCTTTTTGTGACAATTCAGCTCTGCCATTCATTGCAGGGAAGAAAGCCATAGACAATATGCAAACAAATGGGTGTGGCTGAATTTCAATAAAATTTTATTTACAAAAATAGGCATTGGCCTGTGGTTTATATTGTGCTGACCCCTGGTCTAGACCCATACTGTCCAACAGAAATGTAACAAAGCCACAAATGTCATTTTAAATATTTTAGTAGCCGCATTAAAAAAAGTAAAATGAAACAGGTGAAGTTAATTTTAATAAAATATTTTATTTAACCCAATATATAAAAATATTATTTTAACACATAAGCCTGTAATCCTAGCACTCTGGGAGGCCAAGGTGGGAGGATCGCTTGAGGTCGGGAGTTCAAGAGAGACCAGCCTGAATAACAGTGAGACCCCATCTCAACTAAAAATAAAAAAAATCAGCCTGG